>NW_027315014.1:0-101914 GCF_023375885.2 Dermacentor andersoni
GTGCATGCTTAAAACGCGTTTTCGCACGAATCCGTGCGCGGGTGCTAAAAAGAGCAGCATTGGCATGCTTAGCACGTCGTTTGGTAGAAATCCACGTGCGCGTTCTGCCAAAAGCACCATTTGCATGCACATCTTGTGGTTTTGCAGAAAACTTCATCCGCGTCTACCAAAAGATGCATGTGCATGCTTAAAACGCGTTTTCGCACGAATCCGTGCGCGGGTGCTAAAAAGCGCAGCATCGGCATGCTTAGCACGTCGTTTGGTAGAAATCCACGTGCGCGTTCTGCCAAGAGCACCATTTGCATGCACATCTTGTGGTTTTGCAGAAAACTTCAATCTCGTCTACCAAAAGATGCATGTGCATGCTTAAAACGCGTTTTCGCATGAATGCGTGCGCGGGTGCTAAAAAGAGCAGCATCGGCATGCTTAGCACGTCGTTTGGTAGAAATCCACGTGCGCGTTCTGCCAAGAGCACCATTTGCATGCACATCTTGTGGTTTTGCAGAAAACTTCATCCGCGTCTACCAAAAGATGCATGTGCATGCTTAAAACGCGTTTTCGCACGAATCCGTGCGCGGGTGCTAAAAAGAGCAGCATCGGCATGCTTAGCACGTTGTTTGGTAGAAATCAACGTGCGCGTTCTGCGAAAAGCACCATTTGCATGCACGTCTTGTGGTTTTGCAGAAAACTTCGATCTCGTCTACCAAAAGATGCATGTGCATGCTTAAAACGCGTTTTCGCACAAATCCGTGCGCGGGTGCTAAAAAGAGCAGCATCGGCATGCTTAGCACGTCGTTTGGTAGAAATCCACGTGCGCGTTCTGCCAAAAGCACCATTTGCATGCACATCTTGTGGTTTTGCAGAAAACTTCATCCGCGTCTACCAAAAGATGCATGTGCATGCTTAAAACGCGTTTTCGCACGAATCCGTGCGCGGGTGCTAAAAAGAGCAGCATCGGCATGCTTAGCACGTTGTTTGGTAGAAATCCACGTGCGCGTTCTGCGAAAAGCACCATTTGCATGCACATCTTGTGGTTTTGCAGAAAACTTCATCCGCGTCTACCAAAAGATGCATGTGCATGCTTAAAAACGCGTTTTCGCACGAATCCGTGCGCGGGTGCTAAAAAGAGCAGCATCGGCATGCTTAGCACGTTGTTTGGTAGAAATCCACGTGCGCGTTCTGCGAAAAGCACCATTTGCATGCCCATCTTGTGGTTTTGCAGAAAACTTCAATCTCGTCTACCAAAAGATGCATGTGCATGCTTAAAACGCGTTTTCGCACGAATCCGTGCGCGGGTGCTAAAAAGAGCAGCATCGGCATGCTTAGCACGTTGGTAGAAATCCACGTGCGCGTTCTGCGAAAAGCACCATTTGCATGCACATCTTGTGGTTTTGCAGAAAACTTCAATCTCGTCTACCACACACGCGAGACAGATTGCTTAAAACGCGTTTTCGCACGAATCCGTGCGCGGGTGCTAAAAAGAGCAGCATCGGCATGCTTAGCACGTCGTTTGGTAGAAATCCACGTGCGCGTTCTGCGAAAGCACCATTTGCATGCACATCTTGTGGTTTTGCAGAAAACTTCGATCTCGTCTACCAAAAGATGCATGTGCATGCTTAAAAAGCGTTTTCGCACAAATCCGTGGGCGGGTGCTAAAAAGAGCAGCATCGGCATCCTTAGCACGTCGTTTGGTAGAAATCCACGTGCGCGTTCTGCCAAAAGCACCATTTGCATGCACATCTTGTGGTTTTGCAGAAAACTTCATCCGCGTCTACCAAAAGATGCATGTGCATGCTTAAAACGCGCTTTCGCGCGAATCAGTGCGCGGGTGCTAAAAAGAGCAGCATCGGCATGCTTAGCACGTCGTTTGGTAGAAATCCACGTGCGCGTTCCGCCAAAAGCACCATTTGCATGCACATCTTGTGGTTTTGCAGAGAACTTCAATCTCGTCTACCAAAAGATGCATGTGCATGCTTAAAACGCGTTTTCTCACGAATCCGTGCGCGGGTGCTAAAAAGAGCAGCATAGGCATGCTTAGCACGTTGTTTGGTAGAAATCCACGTGCGCGTTCTGCGAAAAGCACCATTTGCATGCACATCTTGTGGTTTTGCAGAAAACTTCAATCTCGTCTACCAAACATGCATGTGCATGCTTAAAACGCGTTTTCGCACAAATCCGTCCGCGGGTGCTAAAAAGAGCAGCATCGGCATGCTTAGCACGTTGTTTGGTAGAAATCCACGTGGGCGTTCTGCGAAAAGCACCATTTGCATGCACATCTTGTGGTTTTGCAGAAAACTTCATCCGCGTCTACCAAAAGATGCATGTGCATGCTTAAAACGCGTTTTCGCACGAATCCGTGCGCGGGTGCTAAAAAGAGCAGCATCGGCATGCTTAGCACGTTGTTTGGTAGAAATCCACGTGCGCGTTCTGCGAAAAGCACCATTTGCATGCACATCTTGTGGTTTTGCAGAAAACTTCAATCTCGTCTACCAAAAGATGCATGTGCATGCTTAAAACGCGTTTTCGCACGAATCCGTGAGCGGGTGATAAAAAGAGCAGCATCGGCATGCTTAGCACGTTGTTTGGTAGAAATCCACGTGCGCGTTCTGCGAAAAGCACCATTTGCATGCACATCTTGTGGTTTTGCAGAAAACTTCAATCTCGTCTACCAAAAGATGCATGTGCATGCTTAAAACGCGTTTTCGCACGAATCCGTGCGCGGGTGCTAAAAAGAGCAGCATCGGCATGCTTAGCACGTTGTTTGGTAGAAATCCACGTGCGCGTTCTGCGAAAAGCACCATTTGCATGCACATCTTGTGGTTTTGCAGAAAACTTCAATCTCGTCTACCAAAAGATGCATGTGCATGCTTAAAACGCGTTTTCGCACAAATCCGTGCGCGGGTGCTAAAAAGAGCAGCATCGGCATGCTTAGCACGTCGTTTGGTAGAAATCCACGTGCGCGTTCTGCCAAGAGCACCATTTGCATGCACATCTTGTGGTTTTGCAGAAAACTTCATCCGCGTCTACCAAAAGATGCATGTGCATGCTTAAAACGCGTTTTCGCACGAATCCGTGCGCGGGTGCTAA
Source organism: Dermacentor andersoni (assembly GCF_023375885.2). Taxonomy (NCBI): domain Eukaryota; kingdom Metazoa; phylum Arthropoda; class Arachnida; order Ixodida; family Ixodidae; genus Dermacentor; species Dermacentor andersoni. The sequence goes on from NW_027315014.1 coordinate 3,088, forward strand.
AAAGAGCAGCATCGGCATGCTTAGCACGTCGTTTGGTAGAAATCCACGTGCGCGTTCTGCGAAAAGCACCATTTGCATGCACATCTTGTGGTTTTGCAGAAAACTTCAATCTCGTCTACCAAAAGATGCATGTGCATGCTTAAAACGCGTTTTCGCACGAATCCGTGCGCGGGTGCTAAAAAGAGCAGCATCGGCATGCTTAGCACGTTGTTTGGTAGAAATCCACGTGCGCGTTCTGCGAAAAGCACCATTTGCATGCACATCTTGTGGTTTTGCAGAAAACTTCAATCTCGTCTACCAAAAGATGCATGTGCATGCTTAAAACGCGTTTTCGCACGAATCCGTGCGCGGGTGCTAAAAAGAGCAGCATGGGCATGCTTAGCACGTTGTTTGGTAGAAATCCACGTGCGCGTTCTGCGAAAAGCACCATTTGCATGCACATCTTGTGGTTTTGCAGAAAACTTCAATCTCGTCTACCAAAAGATGCATGTGCATGCTTAAAACGCGTTTTCGCACGAATCCGTGCGCGGGTGCTAAAAAGAGCAGCATCGGCATGCTTAGCACGTTGTTTGGTAGAAATCCACGTGCGCGTTCTGCGAAAAGCACCATTTGCATGCACATCTTGTGGTTTTGCAGAAAACTTCAATCTCGTCTACCAAAAGATGGATGTGCATGCTTAAAACGCGTTTTCGCACAAATCCGTGCGCGGGTGCTAAAAGAGCAGCATCGGCATGCTTAGCACGTCGTTTGGTAGAAATCCACGTGCGCGTTCTGCCAAGAGCACCATTTGCATGCACATCTTGTGGTTTTGCAGAAAACTTCATCCGCGTCTACCAAAAGATGCATGTGCATGCTTAAAACGCGTTTTCGCACGAATCCGTGCGCGGGTGCTAAAAAGAGCAGCATCGGCATGCTTAGCGCGTTGTTTGGTAGAAATCAACGTGCGCGTTCTGCGAAAAGCACCATTTGCATGCACGTCTTGTGGTTTTGCAGAAAACTTCGATCTCGTCTACCAAAAGATGCATGTGCATGCTTAAAACGCGTTTTCGCACAAATCCGTGCGCGGGTGCTAAAAAGAGCAGCATCGGCATGCTTAGCACGTCGTTTGGTAGAAATCCACGTGCGCGTTCTGCCAAAAGCACCATTTGCATGCACATCTTGTGGTTTTGCAGAAAACTTCATCCGCGTCTACCAAAAGATGCATGTGCATGCTTAAAACGCGTTTTCGCACGAATCCGTGCGCGGGTGCTAAAAAGAGCAGCATCGGCATGCTTAGCACGTTGTTTGGTAGAAATCAACGTGCGCGTTCTGCGAAAAGCACCATTTGCATGCACGTCTTGTGGTTTTGCAGAAAACTTCGATCTCGTCTACCAAAAGATGCATGTGCATGCTTAAAACGCGTTTCGCACAAATCCGTGCGCGGGTGCTAAAAAGAGCAGCATCGGCATGCTTAGCACGTCGTTTGGTAGAAATCCACGTGCGCGTTCTGCCAAAAGCACCATTTGCATGCACATCTTGTGGTTTTGCAGAAAACTTCATCCGCGTCTACCAAAAGATGCATGTGCATGCTTAAAACGCGTTTTCGCACGAATCCGTGCGCGGGTGCTAAAAAGAGCAGCATCGGCATGCTTAACACGTTGTTTGGTAGAAATCCACGTGCGCGTTCTGCGAAAAGCACCATTTGCATGCACATCTTGTGGTTTTGCAGAAAACTTCAATCTCGTCTACCAAAAGATGCATGTGCATGCTTAAAACGCGTTTTCGCACAAATCCGTGCGCGGGTGCTAAAAAGAGCAGCATCGGCATGCTTAGCACGTTGTTTGCTAGAAATCCACGTGGGCGTTCTGCGAAAAGCACCATTTGCATGCACATCTTGTGGTTTTGCAGAAAACTTCATCCGCGTCTACCAAAAGATGCATGTGCATGCTTAAAACGCGTTTTCGCACAAATCCGTGCGCGGGTGCTAAAAAGAGCAGCATCGGCATGCTTAGCACGTCGTTTGGTAGAAATCCACGTGCGCGTTCTGCAAAAAGCACCATTTGCATGCACATCTTGTGGTTTTGCAGAAAACTTCATCCGCGTCTACCAAAAGATGCATGTGCATGCTTAAAACGCGTTTTCGGACAAATGCGTGCGCGGGTGCTAAAAGAGCAGCATCGGCATGCTTAGCATGTCGTTTGGTAGAAATCCACGAGCGCGTTCTGCAAAAAGCACCATTTGCATGCACATCTTGTGGTTTTGCAGAAAACTTCATCCGCGTCTACCTAAAGATGCATGTGCATGCTTCAAACGCGTTTTCGCACAAATCCTGCGCGGGTGCTAAAAAGAGCAGCATCGGCATGCTTAGCACGTCGTTTGGTAGAAATCCACGTGCGCGTTCTGCAAAAAGCACCATTTGCATGCACATCTTGTGGTTTTGCAGAAAACTTCATCCGCGTCCACCAAAAGATGCATGTGCATGCTTAAAACGCGTTTTCGGACAAATGCGTGCGCGGGTGCTAAAAAGAGCAGCATCGGCATGCTTAGCACGTCGTTTGGTAGAAATCCACGAGCGCGTTCTGCAAAAAGCACCATTTGCATGCACATCTTGTGGTTTTGCAGAAAACTTCATCCGCGTCTACCAAAAGATGCATGTGCATGCTTAAAACGCGTTTTCGCACGAATCCGTGCGCGGGTGCTAAAAAGAGCAGCATCGGCATGCTTAACACGTTGTTTGGTAGAAATCCACGTGCGCGTTCTGCGAAAAGCACCATTTGCATGCACATCTTGTGGTTTTGCAGAAAACTTCAATCTCGTCTACCAAAAGATGCATGTGCATGCTTAAAACGCGTTTTCGCACGAATCCGTGCGCGGGTGCTAAAAAGAGCAGCATCGGCATGCTTAGCACGTTGTTTGGTAGAAATCCACGTGCGCGTTCTGCGAAAAGCACCATTTGCATGCACATCTTGTGGTTTTGCAGAAAACTTCAATCTCGTCTACCAAAAGATGGATGTGCATGCTTAAAACGCGTTTCGCACAAATCCGTGCGCGGGTGCTAAAAAGAGCAGCATCGGCATGCTTAGCACGTCGTTTGGTAGAAATCCACGTGCGCGTTCTGCCAAGAGCACCATTTGCATGCACATCTTGTGGTTTTGCAGAAAACTTCATCCGCGTCTACCAAAAGATGCATGTGCATGCTTAAAACGCGTTTTCGCACGAATCCGTGCGCGGGTGCTAAAAAGAGCAGCATCGGCATGCTTAGCGCGTTGTTTGGTAGAAATCAACGTGCGCGTTCTGCGAAAAGCACCATTTGCATGCACGTCTTGTGGTTTTGCAGAAAACTTCGATCTCGTCTACCAAAAGATGCATGTGCATGCTTAAAACGCGTTTTCGCACAAATCCGTGCGCGGGTGCTAAAAAGAGCAGCATCGGCATGCTTAGCACGTCGTTTGGTAGAAATCCACGTGCGCGTTCTGCCAAAAGCACCATTTGCATGCACATCTTGTGGTTTTGCAGAAAACTTCATCCGCGTCTACCAAAAGATGCATGTGCATGCTTAAAACGCGTTTTCGCACGAATCCGTGCGCGGGTGCTAAAAAGAGCAGCATCGGCATGCTTAGCACGTTGTTTGGTAGAAATCAACGTGCGCGTTCTGCGAAAAGCACCATTTGCATGCACGTCTTGTGGTTTTGCAGAAAACTTCGATCTCGTCTACCAAAAGATGCATGTGCATGCTTAAAACGCGTTTTCGCACAAATCCGTGCGCGGGTGCTAAAAAGAGCAGCATCGGCATGCTTAGCACGTCGTTTGGTAGAAATCCACGTGCGCGTTCTGCCAAAAGCACCATTTGCATGCACATCTTGTGGTTTTGCAGAAAACTTCATCCGCGTCTACCAAAAGATGCATGTGCATGCTTAAAACGCGTTTTCGCACGAATCCGTGCGCGGGTGCTAAAAAGAGCAGCATCGGCATGCTTAACACGTTGTTTGGTAGAAATCCACGTGCGCGTTCTGCGAAAAGCACCATTTGCATGCACATCTTGTGGTTTTGCAGAAAACTTCAATCTCGTCTACCAAAAGATGCATGTGCATGCTTAAAACGCGTTTTCGCACAAATCCGTGCGCGGGTGCTAAAAAGAGCAGCATCGGCATGCTTAGCACGTTGTTTGCTAGAAATCCACGTGGGCGTTCTGCGAAAAGCACCATTTGCATGCACATCTTGTGGTTTTGCAGAAAACTTCATCCGCGTCTACCAAAAGATGCATGTGCATGCTTAAAACGCGTTTTCGCACAAATCCGTGCGCGGGTGCTAAAAAGAGCAGCATCGGCATGCTTAGCACGTCGTTTGGTAGAAATCCACGTGCGCGTTCTGCAAAAAGCACCATTTGCATGCACATCTTGTGGTTTTGCAGAAAACTTCATCCGCGTCTACCAAAAGATGCATGTGCATGCTTAAAACGCGTTTTCGGACAAATGCGTGCGCGGGTGCTAAAAAGAGCAGCATCGGCATGCTTAGCATGTCGTTTGGTAGAAATCCACGAGCGCGTTCTGCAAAAAGCACCATTTGCATGCACATCTTGTGGTTTTGCAGAAAACTTCATCCGCGTCTACCTAAAGATGCATGTGCATGCTTCAAACGCGTTTTCGCACAAATCCGTGCGCGGGTGCTAAAAAGAGCAGCATCGGCATGCTTAGCACGTCGTTTGGTAGAAATCCACGTGCGCGTTCTGCAAAAAGCACCATTTGCATGCACATCTTGTGGTTTTGCAGAAAACTTCATCCGCGTCCACCAAAAGATGCATGTGCATGCTTAAAACGCGTTTTCGGACAAATGCGTGCGCGGGTGCTAAAAAGAGCAGCATCGGCATGCTTAGCACGTCGTTTGGTAGAAATCCACGAGCGCGTTCTGCAAAAAGCACCATTTGCATGCACATCTTGTGGTTTTGCAGAAAACTTCATCCGCGTCTACCAAAAGATGCATGTGCATGCTTAAAACGCGTTTTCGCACGAATCCGTGCGCGGGTGCTAAAAAGAGCAGCATCGGCATGCTTAACACGTTGTTTGGTAGAAATCCACGTGCGCGTTCTGCGAAAAGCACCATTTGCATGCACATCTTGTGGTTTTGCAGAAAACTTCAATCTCGTCTACCAAAAGATGCATGTGCATGCTTAAAACGCGTTTTCGCACGAATCCGTGCGCGGGTGCTAAAAAGAGCAGCATCGGCATGCTTAGCACGTTGTTTGGTAGAAATCCACGTGCGCGTTCTGCGAAAAGCACCATTTGCATGCACATCTTGTGGTTTTGCAGAAAACTTCAATCTCGTCTACCAAAAGATGGATGTGCATGCTTAAAACGCGTTTTCGCACAAATCCGTGCGCGGGTGCTAAAAAGAGCAGCATCGGCATGCTTAGCACGTCGTTTGGTAGAAATCCACGTGCGCGTTCTGCCAAGAGCACCATTTGCATGCACATCTTGTGGTTTTGCAGAAAACTTCATCCGCGTCTACCAAAAGATGCATGTGCATGCTTAAAACGCGTTTTCGCACGAATCCGTGCGCGGGTGCTAAAAAGAGCAGCATCGGCATGCTTAGCGCGTTGTTTGGTAGAAATCAACGTGCGCGTTCTGCGAAAAGCACCATTTGCATGCACGTCTTGTGGTTTTGCAGAAAACTTCGATCTCGTCTACCAAAAGATGCATGTGCATGCTTAAAACGCGTTTTCGCACAAATCCGTGCGCGGGTGCTAAAAAGAGCAGCATCGGCATGCTTAGCACGTCGTTTGGTAGAAATCCACGTGCGCGTTCTGCCAAAAGCACCATTTGCATGCACATCTTGTGGTTTTGCAGAAAACTTCATCCGCGTCTACCAAAAGATGCATGTGCATGCTTAAAACGCGTTTTCGCACGAATCCGTGCGCGGGTGCTAAAAGAGCAGCATCGGCATGCTTAGCACGTTGTTTGGTAGAAATCAACGTGCGCGTTCTGCGAAAAGCACCATTTGCATGCACGTCTTGTGGTTTTGCAGAAAACTTCGATCTCGTCTACCAAAAGATGCATGTGCATGCTTAAAACGCGTTTTCGCACAAATCCGTGCGCGGGTGCTAAAAAGAGCAGCATCGGCATGCTTAGCACGTCGTTTGGTAGAAATCCACGTGCGCGTTCTGCCAAAAGCACCATTTGCATGCACATCTTGTGGTTTTGCAGAAAACTTCATCCGCGTCTACCAAAAGATGCATGTGCATGCTTAAAACGCGTTTTCGCACGAATCCGTGCGCGGGTGCTAAAAAGAGCAGCATCGGCATGCTTAACACGTTGTTTGGTAGAAATCCACGTGCGCGTTCTGCGAAAAGCACCATTTGCATGCACATCTTGTGGTTTTGCAGAAAACTTCAATCTCGTCTACCAAAAGATGCATGTGCATGCTTAAAACGCGTTTTCGCACAAATCCGTGCGCGGGTGCTAAAAAGAGCAGCATCGGCATGCTTAGCACGTTGTTTGCTAGAAATCCACGTGGGCGTATCTGCGAAAAGCACCATTTGCATGCACATCTTGTGGTTTTGCAGAAAACTTCATCCGCGTCTACCAAAAGATGCATGTGCATGCTTAAAACGCGTTTTCGCACAAATCCGTGCGCGGGTGCTAAAAAGAGCAGCATCGGCATGCTTAGCACGTCGTTTGGTAGAAATCCACGTGCGCGTTCTGCAAAAAGCACCATTTGCATGCACATCTTGTGGTTTTGCAGAAAACTTCATCCGCACACACGCGAGACAGATTGTGCATGCTTAAAACGCGTTTTCGGACAAATGCGTGCGCGGGTGCTAAAAAGAGCAGCATCGGCATGCTTAGCATGTCGTTTGGTAGAAATCCACGAGCGCGTTCTGCAAAAAGCACCATTTGCATGCACATCTTGTGGTTTTGCAGAAAACTTCATCCGCGTCTACCTAAAGATGCATGTGCATGCTTCAAACGCGTTTTCGCACAAATCCGTGCGCGGGTGCTAAAAAGAGCAGCATCGGCATGCTTAGCACGTCGTTTGGTAGAAATCCACGTGCGCGTTCTGCAAAAAGCACCATTTGCATGCACATCTTGTGGTTTTGCAGAAAACTTCATCCGCGTCCACCAAAAGATGCATGTGCATGCTTAAAACGCGTTTTCGGACAAATGCGTGCGCGGGGTGCTAAAAAGAGCAGCATCGGCATGCTTAGCACGTCGTTTGGTAGAAATCCACGAGCGCGTTCTGCAAAAAGCACCATTTGCATGCACATCTTGTGGTTTTGCAGAAAACTTCATCCGCGTCTACCAAAAGATGCATGTGCATGCTTAAAACGCGTTTTCGCACGAATCCGTGCGCGGGTGCTAAAAAGAGCAGCATCGGCATGCTTAACACGTTGTTTGGTAGAAATCCACGTGCGCGTTCTGCGAAAAGCACCATTTGCATGCACATCTTGTGGTTTTGCAGAAAACTTCAATCTCGTCTACCAAAAGATGCATGTGCATGCTTAAAACGCGTTTTCGCACGAATCCGTGCGCGGGTGCTAAAAAGAGCAGCATCGGCATGCTTAGCACGTTGTTTGGTAGAAATCCACGTGCGCGTTCTGCGAAAAGCACCATTTGCATGCACATCTTGTGGTTTTGCAGAAAACTTCAATCTCGTCTACCAAAAGATGGATGTGCATGCTTAAAACGCGTTTTCGCACAAATCCGTGCGCGGGTGCTAAAAAGAGCAGCATCGGCATGCTTAGCACGTCGTTTGGTAGAAATCCACGTGCGCGTTCTGCCAAGAGCACCATTTGCATGCACATCTTGTGGTTTTGCAGAAAACTTCATCCGCGTCTACCAAAAGATGCATGTGCATGCTTAAAACGCGTTTTCGCACGAATCCGTGCGCGGGTGCTAAAAAGAGCAGCATCGGCATGCTTAGCACGTTGTTTGGTAGAAATCAACGTGCGCGTTCTGCGAAAAGCACCATTTGCATGCACGTCTTGTGGTTTTGCAGAAAACTTCGATCTCGTCTACCAAAAGATGCATGTGCATGCTTAAAACGCGTTTTCGCACAAATCCGTGCGCGGGTGCTAAAAAGAGCAGCATCGGCATGCTTAGCACGTCGTTTGGTAGAAATCCACGTGCGCGTTCTGCCAAGAGCACCATTTGCATGCACATCTTGTGGTTTTGCAGAAAACTTCATCCGCGTCTACCAAAAGATGCATGTGCATGCTTAAAACGCGTTTTCGCACGAATCCGTGCGCGGGTGCTAAAAAGAGCAGCATCGGCATGCTTAGCACGTTGTTTGGTAGAAATCAACGTGCGCGTTCTGCGAAAAGCACCATTTGCATGCACGTCTTGTGGTTTTGCAGAAAACTTCGATCTCGTCTACCAAAAGATGCATGTGCATGCTTAAAACGCGTTTTCGCACAAATCCGTGCGCGGGTGCTAAAAAGAGCAGCATCGGCATGCTTAGCACGTCGTTTGGTAGAAATCCACGTGCGCGTTCTGCCAAAAGCACCATTTGCATGCACATCTTGTGGTTTTGCAGAAAACTTCAATCTCGTCTACCAAAAGATGCATGTGCATGCTTAAAACGCGTTTTCGCACGAATCCGTGCGTGGGTGCTAAAAAGAGCAGCATCGGCATGCTTAGCACGTTGTTTGGTAGAAATCAACGTACGCGTTCTGCGAAAAGCACCATTTGCATGCACATCTTGTGGTTTTGCAGAAAACTTCAATCTCGTCTACCAAAAGATGCATGTGCATGCTTAAAACGCGTTTTCGCACAAATCCGTGCGCGGGTGCTAAAAAGAGCAGCATCGGCATGCTTAGCACGTCGTTTGGTAGAAATCCACGTGCGCGTTCTGCCAAGAGCACCATTTGCATGCACATCTTGTGGTTTTGCAGAAAACTTCATCCGCGTCTACCAAAAGATGCATGTGCATGCTTAAAACGCGTTTTCGCACGAATCCGTGCGCGGGTGCTAAAAAGAGCAGCATCGGCATGCTTAGCACGTTGTTTGGTAGAAATCAACGTGCGCGTTCTGCGAAAAGCACCATTTGCATGCACGTCTTGTGGTTTTGCAGAAAACTTCGATCTCGTCTACCAAAAGATGCATGTGCATGCTTAAAACGCGTTTTCGCACAAATCCGTGCGCGGGTGCTAAAAAGAGCAGCATCGGCATGCTTAGCACGTCGTTTGGTAGAAATCCACGTGCGCGTTCTGCCAAAAGCACCATTTGCATGCACATCTTGTGGTTTTGCAGAAAACTTCATCCGCGTCTACCAAAAGATGCATGTGCATGCTTAAAACGCGTTTTCGCACGAATCCGTGCGCGGGTGCTAAAAAGAGCAGCATCGGCATGCTTAACACGTTGTTTGGTAGAAATCCACGTGCGCGTTCTGCGAAAAGCACCATTTGCATGCACATCTTGTGGTTTTGCAGAAAACTTCAATCTCGTCTACCAAAAGATGCATGTGCATGCTTAAAACGCGTTTTCGCACAAATCCGTGCGCGGGTGCTAAAAAGAGCAGCATCGGCATGCTTAGCACGTTGTTTGCTAGAAATCCACGTGGGCGTTCTGCGAAAAGCACCATTTGCATGCACATCTTGTGGTTTTGCAGAAAACTTCATCCGCGTCTACCAAAAGATGCATGTGCATGCTTAAAACGCGTTTTCGCACAAATCCGTGCGCGGGTGCTAAAAAGAGCAGCATCGGCATGCTTAGCACGTCGTTTGGTAGAAATCCACGTGCGCGTTCTGCAAAAAGCACCATTTGCATGCACATCTTGTGGTTTTGCAGAAAACTTCATCCGCGTCTACCAAAAGATGCATGTGCATGCTTAAAACGCGTTTTCGGACAAATGCGTGCGCGGGTGCTAAAAAGAGCAGCATCGGCATGCTTAGCATGTCGTTTGGTAGAAATCCACGAGCGCGTTCTGCAAAAAGCACCATTTGCATGCACATCTTGTGGTTTTGCAGAAAACTTCATCCGCGTCTACCTAAAGATGCATGTGCATGCTTAAAACGCGTTTTCGCACAAATCCGTGCGCGGGTGCTAAAAAGAGCAGCATCGGCATGCTTAGCACGTCGTTTGGTAGAAATCCACGTGCGCGTTCTGCAAAAAGCACCATTTGCATGCACATCTTGTGGTTTTGCAGAAAACTTCATCCGCGTCTACCAAAAGATGCATGTGCATGCTTAAAACGCGTTTTCGCACGAATCCGTGCGCGGGTGCTAAAAAGAGCAGCATCGGCATGCTTAACACGTTGTTTGGTAGAAATCCACGTGCGCGTTCTGCGAAAAGCACCATTTGCATGCACATCTTGTGGTTTTGCAGAAAACTTCAATCTCGTCTACCAAAAGATGCATGTGCATGCTTAAAACGCGTTTTCGCACGAATCCGTGCGCGGGCGCTAAAAAGAGCAGCATCGGCATGCTTAGCACGTTGTTTGGTAGAAATCCACGTGCGCGTTCTGCGAAAAGCACCATTTGCATGCACATCTTGTGGTTTTGCAGAAAACTTCAATCTCGTCTACCAAAAGATGGATGTGCATGCTTAAAACGCGTTTTCGCACAAATCCGTGCGCGGGTGCTAAAAAGAGCAGCATCGGCATGCTTAGCACGTCGTTTGGTAGAAATCCACGTGCGCGTTCTGCCAAGAGCACCATTTGCATGCACATCTTGTGGTTTTGCAGAAAACTTCATCCGCGTCTACCAAAAGATGCATGTGCATGCTTAAAACGCGTTTTCGCACGAATCCGTGCGCGGGTGCTAAAAAGAGCAGCATCGGCATGCTTAGCACGTTGTTTGGTAGAAATCAACGTGCGCGTTCTGCGAAAAGCACCATTTGCATGCACGTCTTGTGGTTTTGCAGAAAACTTCGATCTCGTCTACCAAAAGATGCATGTGCATGCTTAAAACGCGTTTTCGCACAAATCCGTGCGCGGGTGCTAAAAAGAGCAGCATCGGCATGCTTAGCACGTCGTTTGGTAGAAATCCACGTGCGCGTTCTGCCAAGAGCACCATTTGCATGCACATCTTGTGGTTTTGCAGAAAACTTCATCCGCGTCTACCAAAAGATGCATGTGCATGCTTAAAACGCGTTTTCGCACAAATCCGTGCGCGGGTGCTAAAAAGAGCAGCATCGGCATGCTTAGCACGTCGTTTGGTAGAAATCCACGTGCGCGTTCTGCCAAAAGCACCATTTGCATGCACATCTTGTGGTTTTGCAGAAAACTTCATCCGCGTCTACCAAAAGATGCATGTGCATGCTGAAAACGCGTTTTCGCACGAATCCGTGCGCGGGTGCTAAAAAGAGCAGCATCGGCATGCTTAGCACGTTGTTTGGTAGAAATCAACGTACGCGTTCTGCGAAAAGCACCATTTGCATGCACATCTTGTGGTTTTGCAGAAAACTTCAATCTCGTCTACCAAAAGATGCATGTGCATGCTTAAAACGCGTTTTCGCACAAATCCGTGCGTGGGTGCTAAAAAGAGCAGCATCGGCATGCTTAGCACGTTGTTTGGTAGAAATCAACGTACGCGTTCTGCGAAAAGCACCATTTGCATGCACATCTTGTGGTTTTGCAGAAAACTTCAATCTCGTCTACCAAAAGATGCATGTGCATGCTTAAAACGCGTTTTCGCACAAATCCGTGCGCGGGTGCTAAAAAGAGCAGCATCGGCATGCTTAGCACGTCGTTTGGTAGAAATCCACGTGCGCGTTCTGCCAAGAGCACCATTTGCATGCACATCTTGTGGTTTTGCAGAAAACTTCATCCGCGTCTACCAAAAGATGCATGTGCATGCTTAAAACGCGTTTTCGCACGAATCCGTGCGCGGGTGCTAAAAAGAGCAGCATCGGCATGCTTAGCACGTTGTTTGGTAGAAATCAACGTGCGCGTTCTGCGAAAAGCACCATTTGCATGCACGTCTTGTGGTTTTGCAGAAAACTTCGATCTCGTCTACCAAAAGATGCATGTGCATGCTTAAAACGCGTTTTCGCACAAATCCGTGCGCGGGTGCTAAAAAGAGCAGCATCGGCATGCTTAGCACGTCGTTTGGTAGAAATCCACGTGCGCGTTCTGCCAAAAGCACCATTTGCATGCACATCTTGTGGTTTTGCAGAAAACTTCATCCGCGTCTACCAAAAGATGCATGTGCATGCTTAAAACGCGTTTTCGCACGAATCCGTGCGCGGGTGCTAAAAAGAGCAGCATCGGCATGCTTAACACGTTGTTTGGTAGAAATCCACGTGCGCGTTCTGCGAAAAGCACCATTTGCATGCACATCTTGTGGTTTTGCAGAAAACTTCAATCTCGTCTACCAAAAGATGCATGTGCATGCTTAAAACGCGTTTTCGCACAAATCCGTGCGCGGGTGCTAAAAAGAGCAGCATCGGCATGCTTAGCACGTTGTTTGCTAGAAATCCACGTGGGCGTTCTGCGAAAAGCACCATTTGCATGCACATCTTGTGGTTTTGCAGAAAACTTCATCCGCGTCTACCAAAAGATGCATGTGCATGCTTAAAACGCGTTTTCGCACAAATCCGTGCGCGGGTGCTAAAAAGAGCAGCATCGGCATGCTTAGCACGTCGTTTGGTAGAAATCCACGTGCGCGTTCTGCAAAAAGCACCATTTGCATGCACATCTTGTGGTTTTGCAGAAAACTTCATCCGCGTCTACCAAAAGATGCATGTGCATGCTTAAAACGCGTTTTCGGACAAATGCGTGCGCGGGTGCTAAAAAGAGCAGCATCGGCATGCTTAGCATGTCGTTTGGTAGAAATCCACGAGCGCGTTCTGCAAAAAGCACCATTTGCATGCACATCTTGTGGTTTTGCAGAAAACTTCATCCGCGTCTACCTAAAGATGCATGTGCATGCTTAAAACGCGTTTTCGCACAAATCCGTGCGCGGGTGCTAAAAAGAGCAGCATCGGCATGCTTAGCACGTCGTTTGGTAGAAATCCACGTGCGCGTTCTGCAAAAAGCACCATTTGCATGCACATCTTGTGGTTTTGCAGAAAACTTCATCCGCGTCCACCAAAAGATGCATGTGCATGCTTAAAACGCGTTTTCGGACAAATGCGTGCGCGGGTGCTAAAAAGAGCAGCATCGGCATGCTTAGCACGTTGTTTGGTAGAAATCCACGTGCGCGTTCTGCGAAAAGCACCATTTGCATGCACATCTTGTGGTTTTGCAGAAAACTTCAATCTCGTCTACCAAAAGATGGATGTGCATGCTTAAAACGCGTTTTCGCACAAATCCGTGCGCGGGTGCTAAAAAGAGCAGCATCGGCATGCTTAGCACGTCGTTTGGTAGAAATCCACGTGCGCGTTCTGCCAAGAGCACCATTTGCATGCACATCTTGTGGTTTTGCAGAAAACTTCATCCGCGTCTACCAAAAGATGCATGTGCATGCTTAAAACGCGTTTTCGCACGAATCCGTGCGCGGGTGCTAAAAAGAGCAGCATCGGCATGCTTAGCACGTTGTTTGGTAGAAATCAACGTGCGCGTTCTGCGAAAAGCACCATTTGCATGCACATCTTGTGGTTTTGCAGAAAACTTCAATCTCGTCTACCAAAAGATGCATGTGCATGCTTAAAACGCGTTTTCGCACAAATCCGTGCGCGGGTGCTAAAAAGAGCAGCATCGGCATGCTTAGCACGTCGTTTGGTAGAAATCCACGTGCGCGTTCTGCCAAGAGCACCATTTGCATGCACATCTTGTGGTTTTGCAGAAAACTTCATCCGCGTTTACCAAAAGATGCATGTGCATGCTTAAAACGCGTTTTCGCACGAATCCGTGCGCGGGTGCTAAAAAGAGCAGCATCGGCATGCTTAGCACGTTGTTTGGTAGAAATCAACGTGCGCGTTCTGCGAAAAGCACCATTTGCATGCACATCTTGTGGTTTTGCAGAAAACTTCAATCTCGTCTACCAAAAGATGCATGTGCATGCTTAAAACGCGTTTTCGCACAAATCCGTGCGCGGGTGCTAAAAAGAGCAGCATCGGCATGCTTAGCACGTCGTTTGGTAGAAATCCACGTGCGCGTTCTGCCAAGAGCACCATTTGCATGCACATCTTGTGGTTTTGCAGAAAACTTCATCCGCGTCTACCAAAAGATGCATGTGCATGCTTAAAACGCGTTTTCGCACGAATCCGTGCGCGGGTGCTAAAAAGAGCAGCATCGGCATGCTTAGCACGTTTTTTGGTAGAAATCAACGTGCGCGTTCTGCGAAAAGCACCATTTGCATGCACGTCTTGTGGTTTTGCAGAAAACTTCGATCTCGTCTACCAAAAGATGCATGTGCATGCTTAAAACGCGTTTTCGCACAAATCCGTGCGCGGGTGCTAAAAAGAGCAGCATCGGCATGCTTAGCACGTCGTTTGGTAGAAATCCACGTGCGCGTTCTGCCAAAAGCACCATTTGCATGCACATCTTGTGGTTTTGCAGAAAACTTCATCCGCGTCTACCAAAAGATGCATGTGCATGCTTAAAACGCGTTTTCGCACGAATCCGTGCGCGGGTGCTAAAAAGAGCAGCATCGGCATGCTTAACACGTTGTTTGGTAGAAATCCACGTGCGCGTTCTGCGAAAAGCACCATTTGCATGCACATCTTGTGGTTTTGCAGAAAACTTCAATCTCGTCTACCAAAAGATGCATGTGCATGCTTAAAACGCGTTTTCGCACAAATCCGTGCGCGGGTGCTAAAAAGAGCAGCATCGGCATGCTTAGCACGTTGTTTGCTAGAAATCCACGTGGGCGTTCTGCGAAAAGCACCATTTGCATGCACATCTTGTGGTTTTGCAGAAAACTTCATCCGCGTCTACCAAAAGATGCATGTGCATGCTTAAAACGCGTTTTCGCACAAATCCGTGCGCGGGTGCTAAAAAGAGCAGCATCGGCATGCTTAGCACGTCGTTTGGTAGAAATCCACGTGCGCGTTCTGCAAAAAGCACCATTTGCATGCACATCTTGTGGTTTTGCAGAAAACTTCATCCGCGTCTACCAAAAGATGCATGTGCATGCTTAAAACGCGTTTTCGGACTAATGCGTGCGCGGGTGCTAAAAAGAGCAGCATCGGCATGCTTAGCATGTCGTTTGGTAGAAATCCACGAGCGCGTTCTGCAAAAAGCACCATTTGCATGCACATCTTGTGGTTTTGCAGAAAACTTCATCCGCGTCTACCTAAAGATGCATGTGCATGCTTAAAACGCGTTTTCGCACAAATCCGTGCGCGGGTGCTAAAAAGAGCAGCATCGGCATGCTTAGCACGTCGTTTGGTAGAAATCCACATGCGCGTTCTGCAAAAAGCACCATTTGCATGCACATCTTGTGGTTTTGCAGAAAACTTCATCCGCGTCCACCAAAAGATGCATGTGCATGCTTAAAACGCGTTTTCGGACAAATGCGTGCGCGGGTGCTAAAAAGAGCAGCATCGGCATGCTTAGCACGTTGTTTGGTAGAAATCCACGTGCGCGTTCTGCGAAAAGCACCATTTGCATGCACATCTTGTGGTTTTGCAGAAAACTTCAATCTCGTCTACCAAAAGATGGATGTGCATGCTTAAAACGCGTTTTCGCACAAATCCGTGCGCGGGTGCTAAAAAGAGCAGCATCGGCATGCTTAGCACGTCGTTTGGTAGAAATCCACGTGCGCGTTCTGCCAAGAGCACCATTTGCATGCACATCTTGTGGTTTTGCAGAAAACTTCATCCGCGTCTACCAAAAGATGCATGTGCATGCTTAAAACGCGTTTTCGCACGAATCCGTGCGCGGGTGCTAAAAAGAGCAGCATCGGCATGCTTAGCACGTTGTTTGGTAGAAATCAACGTGCGCGTTCTGCGAAAAGCACCATTTGCATGCACATCTTGTGGTTTTGCAGAAAACTTCAATCTCGTCTACCAAAAGATGCATGTGCATGCTTAAAACGCGTTTTCGCACAAATCCGTGCGCGGGTGCTAAAAAGAGCAGCATCGGCATGCTTAGCACGTCGTTTGGTAGAAATCCACGTGCGCGTTCTGCCAAGAGCACCATTTGCATGCACATCTTGTGGTTTTGCAGAAAACTTCATCCGCGTCTACCAAAAGATGCATGTGCATGCTTAAAACGCGTTTTCGCACGAATCCGTGCGCGGGTGCTAAAAAGAGCAGCATCGGCATGCTTAGCACGTTGTTTGGTAGAAATCAACGTGCGCGTTCTGCGAAAAGCACCATTTGCATGCACATCTTGTGGTTTTGCAGAAAACTTCAATCTCGTCTACCAAAAGATGCATGTGCATGCTTAAAACGCGTTTTCGCACAAATCCGTGCGCGGGTGCTAAAAAGAGCAGCATCGGCATGCTTAGCACGTCGTTTGGTAGAAATCCACGTGCGCGTTCTGCCAAGAGCACCATTTGCATGCACATCTTGTGGTTTTGCAGAAAACTTCATCCGCGTCTACCAAAAGATGCATGTGCATGCTTAAAACGCGTTTTCGCACGAATCCGTGCGCGGGTGCTAAAAAGAGCAGCATCGGCATGCTTAGCACGTTGTTTGGTAGAAATCAACGTGCGCGTTCTGCGAAAAGCACCATTTGCATGCACGTCTTGTGGTTTTGCAGAAAACTTCGATCTCGTCTACCAAAAGATGCATGTGCATGCTTAAAACGCGTTTTCGCACGAATCCGTGCGCGGGTGCTAAAAAGAGCAGCATCGGCATGCTTAGCACGTTGTTTGGTAGAAATCCACGTGCGCGTTCTGCGAAAAGCACCATTTGCATGCACATCTTGTGGTTTTGCAGAAAACTTCAATCTCGTCTACCAAAAGATGCATGTGCATGCTTAAAACGCGTTTTCGCACCAATCCGTGCGCGGGTGCTAAAAAGAGCAGCATCGGCATGCTTAGCACGTTGTTTGGTAGAAATCCACGTGTGCGTTCTGCGAAAAGCACCATTTGCATGCACATCTTGTGGTTTTGCAGAAAACATCAATCTCGTCTACCAAAAGATGCATGTGCATGCTTAAAACGCGTTTTCGCACGAATCCGTGCGCGGGTGCTAAAAAGAGCAGCATCGGCATGCTTAGCACGTTGTTTGGTAGAAATCCACGTGCGCGTTCTGCGAAAAGCACCATTTGCATGCACATCTTGTGGTTTTGCAGAAAACTTCATCCGCGTCTACCAAAAGATGCATGTGCATGCTTAAAACGCGTTTTCACACGAATCCGTGCGCGGGTGCTAAAAAGAGCAGCATCGGCATGCTTAGCACGTCGTTTGGTAGAAATCCACGTGCGCGTTCTGCCAAAAGCACCATTTGCATGCACATCTTGTGGTTTTGCAGAAAACTTCATCCGCGTCTACCAAAAGATGCATGTGCAAGCTTAAAACGCGTTTTCGCACGAATCCGTGCGCGGGTGCTAAAAAGAGCAGCATCGGCATGCTTAGCACGTTGTTTGGTAGAAATCCACGTGCGCGTTCTGCGAAAAGCACCATTTGCATGCACATCTTGTGCTTTTGCAGAAAACTTCAATCTCGTCTACCAAAAGATGCATGTGCATGCTTAAAACGCGTTTTCGCACAAATCCGTGCGTGGGTGCTAAAAAGAGCAGCATCGGCATGCTTAGCACGTCGTTTGGTAGAAATCCACGTGCGCGTTCTGCCAAAAGCACCATTTGCATGCACATCTTGTGGTTTTGCAGAAAACTTCATCCGCGTCTACCAAAAGATGCATGTGCATGCTTAAAACGCGTTTTCGCGCGAATCAGTGCGCGGGTGCTAAAAAGAGCAGCATCGGCATGCTTAGCACGTCGTTTGGTAGAAATCCACGTGCGCGTTCTGCCAAAAGCACCATTTGCATGCACATCTTGTGGTTTTGCAGAAAACTTCAATCTCGTCTAGCAAAAGATGCATGTGCATGCTTAAAACGCGTTTTCTCACGAATCCGTGCGCGGGTGCTAAAAAGAGCAGCATCGGCATGCTTAGCACGTTGTTTGGTAGAAATCCACGTGCGCGTTCTGCGAAAAGCACCATTTGCATGCACATCTTGTGGTTTTGCAGAAAACTTCAATCTCGTCTACCAAAAGATGCATGTGCATGCTTAAAACGCGTTTTCGCACAAATCCGTGCGCGGGTGCTAAAAAGAGCAGCATCGGCATGCTTAGCACGTTGTTTGGTAGAAATCCACGTGGGCGTTCTGCGAAAAGCACCATTTGCATGCACATCTTGTGGTTTTGCAGAAAACTTCATCCGCGTCTACCAAAAGATGCATGTGCATGCTTAAAACGCGTTTTCGCACGAATCCGTGCGCGGGTGCTAAAAAGAGCAGCATCGGCATGCTTAGCACGTTGTTTGGTAGAAATCAACGTACGCGTTCTGCGAAAAGCACCATTTGCATGCACATCTTGTGGTTTTGCAGAAAACTTCAATCTCGTCTACCAAAAGATGCATGTGCATGCTTAAAACGCGTTTTCGCACAAATCCGTGCGTGGGTGCCAAAAAGAGCAGCATCGGCATGCTTAGCACGTCGTTTGGTAGAAATCCCCGTGCGCGTTCTGCGAAAAGCACCATTTGCATGCACATCTTGTGGTTTTGCAGAAAACTTCAATCTCGTCTACCAAAAGATGCATGTGCATGCTTAAAACGCGTTTTCGCACGAATCCGTGCGCGGGTGCTAAAAAGAGCAGCATCGGCATGCTTAGCACGTTGTTTGGTAGAAATCCACGTGCGCGTTCTGCGAAAAGCACCATTTGCATGCACATCTTGTGGTTTTGCAGAAAACTTCAATCTCGTCTACCAAAAGATGCATGTGCATGCTTAAAACGCGTTTTCGCACAAATCCGTGCGCGGGTGCTAAAAAGAGCAGCATCAGCATGCTTAGCACGTCGTTTGGTAGAAATCCACGTGCGCGTTCTGCCAAGAGCACCATTTGCATGCACATCTTGTGGTTTTGCAGAAAACTTCATCCGCGTCTACCAAAAGATGCATGTGCATGCTTAAAACGCGTTTTCGCACGAATCCGTGCGCGGGTGTTAAAAAGAGCAGCATCGGCATGCTTAGCACGTTGTTTGGTAGAAATCAACGTGCGCGTTCTGCGAAAAGCACCATTTGCATGCACGTCTTGTGGTTTTGCAGAAAACTTCGATCTCGTCTACCAAAAGATGCATGTGCATGCTTAAAACGCGTTTTCGCACAAATCCGTGCGCGGGTGCTAAAAAGAGCAGCATCGGCATGCTTAGCACGTCGTTTGGTAGAAATCCACGTGCGCGTTCTGCCAAAAGCACCATTTGCATGCACATCTTGTGGTTTTGCAGAAAACTTCATCCGCGTCTACCAAAAGATGCATGTGCATGCTTAAAACGCGTTTTCGCGCGAATCAGTGCGCGGGTGCTAAAAAGAGCAGCATCGGCATGCTTAGCATGTCGTTTGGTAGAAATCCACGTGCGCGTTCTGCCAAAAGCACCATTTGCATGCACATCTTCTGGTTTTGCAGAAAACTTCAATCTCGTCTACCAAAAGATGCATGTGCATGCTTAAAACGCGTTTTCTCACGAATCCGTGCGCGGGTGCTAAAAAGAGCAGCATCGGCATGCTTAGCACGTTGTTTGGTAGAAATCCACGTGCGCGTTCTGCGAAAAGCACCATTTGCATGCACATCTTGTGGTTTTGCAGAAAACTTCAATCTCGTCTACCAAAAGATGCATGTGCATGCTTAAAACGCGTTTTCGCACAAATCCGTCCGCGGGTGCTAAAAAGAGCAGCATCGGCATGCTTAGCACGTTGTTTGCTAGAAATCCACGTGGGCGTTCTGCGAAAAGCACCATTTGCATGCACATCTTGTGGTTTTGCAGAAAACTTCATCCGCGTCTACCAAAAGATGCATGTGCATGCTTAAAACGCGTTTTCGCACAAATCCGTGCGCGGGTGCTAAAAAGAGCAGCATCGGCATGCTTAGCACGTCGTTTGGTAGAAATCCACGTGCGCGTTCTGCAAAAAGCACCATTTGCATGCACATCTTGTGGTTTTGCAGAAAACTTCATCCGCGTCTACCAAAAGATGCATGTGCATGCTTAAAACGCGTTTTCGGACTAATGCGTGCGCGGGTGCTAAAAAGAGCAGCATCGGCATGCTTAGCATGTCGTTTGGTAGAAATCCACGAGCGCGTTCTGCAAAAAGCACCATTTGCATGCACATCTTGTGGTTTTGCAGAAAACTTCATCCGCGTCTACCTAAAGATGCATGTGCATGCTTAAAACGCGTTTTCGCACAAATCCGTGCGCGGGTGCTAAAAAGAGCAGCATCGGCATGCTTAGCACGTCGTTTGGTAGAAATCCACATGCGCGTTCTGCAAAAAGCACCATTTGCATGCACATCTTGTGGTTTTGCAGAAAACTTCATCCGCGTCCACCAAAAGATGCATGTGCATGCTTAAAACGCGTTTTCGGACAAATGCGTGCGCGGGTGCTAAAAAGAGCAGCATCGGCATGCTTAGCACGTTGTTTGGTAGAAATCCACGTGCGCGTTCTGCGAAAAGCACCATTTGCATGCACATCTTGTGGTTTTGCAGAAAACTTCAATCTCGTCTACCAAAAGATGGATGTGCATGCTTAAAACGCGTTTTCGCACAAATCCGTGCGCGGGTGCTAAAAAGAGCAGCATCGGCATGCTTAGCACGTCGTTTGGTAGAAATCCACGTGCGCGTTCTGCCAAGAGCACCATTTGCATGCACATCTTGTGGTTTTGCAGAAAACTTCATCCGCGTCTACCAAAAGATGCATGTGCATGCTTAAAACGCGTTTTCGCACGAATCCGTGCGCGGGTGCTAAAAAGAGCAGCATCGGCATGCTTAGCACGTTGTTTGGTAGAAATCAACGTGCGCGTTCTGCGAAAAGCACCATTTGCATGCACATCTTGTGGTTTTGCAGAAAACTTCAATCTCGTCTACCAAAAGATGCATGTGCATGCTTAAAACGCGTTTTCGCACAAATCCGTGCGCGGGTGCTAAAAAGAGCAGCATCGGCATGCTTAGCACGTCGTTTGGTAGAAATCCACGTGCGCGTTCTGCCAAGAGCACCATTTGCATGCACATCTTGTGGTTTTGCAGAAAACTTCATCCGCGTCTACCAAAAGATGCATGTGCATGCTTAAAACGCGTTTTCGCACGAATCCGTGCGCGGGTGCTAAAAAGAGCAGCATCGGCATGCTTAGCACGTTGTTTGGTAGAAATCAACGTGCGCGTTCTGCGAAAAGCACCATTTGCATGCACATCTTGTGGTTTTGCAGAAAACTTCAATCTCGTCTACCAAAAGATGCATGTGCATGCTTAAAACGCGTTTTCGCACAAATCCGTGCGCGGGTGCTAAAAAGAGCAGCATCGGCATGCTTAGCACGTCGTTTGGTAGAAATCCACGTGCGCGTTCTGCCAAGAGCACCATTTGCATGCACATCTTGTGGTTTTGCAGAAAACTTCATCCGCGTCTACCAAAAGATGCATGTGCATGCTTAAAACGCGTTTTCGCACGAATCCGTGCGCGGGTGCTAAAAAGAGCAGCATCGGCATGCTTAGCACGTTGTTTGGTAGAAATCAACGTGCGCGTTCTGCGAAAAGCACCATTTGCATGCACGTCTTGTGGTTTTGCAGAAAACTTCGATCTCGTCTACCAAAAGATGCATGTGCATGCTTAAAACGCGTTTTCGCACGAATCCGTGCGCGGGTGCTAAAAAGAGCAGCATCGGCATGCTTAGCACGTTGTTTGGTAGAAATCCACGTGCGCGTTCTGCGAAAAGCACCATTTGCATGCACATCTTGTGGTTTTGCAGAAAACTTCAATCTCGTCTACCAAAAGATGCATGTGCATGCTTAAAACGCGTTTTCGCACCAATCCGTGCGCGGGTGCTAAAAAGAGCAGCATCGGCATGCTTAGCACGTTGTTTGGTAGAAATCCACGTGTGCGTTCTGCGAAAAGCACCATTTGCATGCACATCTTGTGGTTTTGCAGAAAACATCAATCTCGTCTACCAAAAGATGCATGTGCATGCTTAAAACGCGTTTTCGCACGAATCCGTGCGCGGGTGCTAAAAAGAGCAGCATCGGCATGCTTAGCACGTTGTTTGGTAGAAATCCACGTGCGCGTTCTGCGAAAAGCACCATTTGCATGCACATCTTGTGGTTTTGCAGAAAACTTCATCCGCGTCTACCAAAAGATGCATGTGCATGCTTAAAACGCGTTTTCACACGAATCCGTGCGCGGGTGCTAAAAAGAGCAGCATCGGCATGCTTAGCACGTCGTTTGGTAGAAATCCACGTGCGCGTTCTGCCAAAAGCACCATTTGCATGCACATCTTGTGGTTTTGCAGAAAACTTCATCCGCGTCTACCAAAAGATGCATGTGCAAGCTTAAAACGCGTTTTCGCACGAATCCGTGCGCGGGTGCTAAAAAGAGCAGCATCGGCATGCTTAGCACGTTGTTTGGTAGAAATCCACGTGCGCGTTCTGCGAAAAGCACCATTTGCATGCACATCTTGTGCTTTTGCAGAAAACTTCAATCTCGTCTACCAAAAGATGCATGTGCATGCTTAAAACGCGTTTTCGCACAAATCCGTGCGTGGGTGCTAAAAAGAGCAGCATCGGCATGCTTAGCACGTCGTTTGGTAGAAATCCACGTGCGCGTTCTGCCAAAAGCACCATTTGCATGCACATCTTGTGGTTTTGCAGAAAACTTCATCCGCGTCTACCAAAAGATGCATGTGCATGCTTAAAACGCGTTTTCGCGCGAATCAGTGCGCGGGTGCTAAAAAGAGCAGCATCGGCATGCTTAGCACGTCGTTTGGTAGAAATCCACGTGCGCGTTCTGCCAAAAGCACCATTTGCATGCACATCTTGTGGTTTTGCAGAAAACTTCAATCTCGTCTAGCAAAAGATGCATGTGCATGCTTAAAACGCGTTTTCTCACGAATCCGTGCGCGGGTGCTAAAAAGAGCAGCATCGGCATGCTTAGCACGTTGTTTGGTAGAAATCCACGTGCGCGTTCTGCGAAAAGCACCATTTGCATGCACATCTTGTGGTTTTGCAGAAAACTTCAATCTCGTCTACCAAAAGATGCATGTGCATGCTTAAAACGCGTTTTCGCACAAATCCGTGCGCGGGTGCTAAAAAGAGCAGCATCGGCATGCTTAGCACGTTGTTTGGTAGAAATCCACGTGGGCGTTCTGCGAAAAGCACCATTTGCATGCACATCTTGTGGTTTTGCAGAAAACTTCATCCGCGTCTACCAAAAGATGCATGTGCATGCTTAAAACGCGTTTTCGCACGAATCCGTGCGCGGGTGCTAAAAAGAGCAGCATCGGCATGCTTAGCACGTTGTTTGGTAGAAATCAACGTACGCGTTCTGCGAAAAGCACCATTTGCATGCACATCTTGTGGTTTTGCAGAAAACTTCAATCTCGTCTACCAAAAGATGCATGTGCATGCTTAAAACGCGTTTTCGCACAAATCCGTGCGTGGGTGCCAAAAAGAGCAGCATCGGCATGCTTAGCACGTCGTTTGGTAGAAATCCCCGTGCGCGTTCTGCGAAAAGCACCATTTGCATGCACATCTTGTGGTTTTGCAGAAAACTTCAATCTCGTCTACCAAAAGATGCATGTGCATGCTTAAAACGCGTTTTCGCACGAATCCGTGCGCGGGTGCTAAAAAGAGCAGCATCGGCATGCTTAGCACGTTGTTTGGTAGAAATCCACGTGCGCGTTCTGCGAAAAGCACCATTTGCATGCACATCTTGTGGTTTTGCAGAAAACTTCAATCTCGTCTACCAAAAGATGCATGTGCATGCTTAAAACGCGTTTTCGCACAAATCCGTGCGCGGGTGCTAAAAAGAGCAGCATCAGCATGCTTAGCACGTCGTTTGGTAGAAATCCACGTGCGCGTTCTGCCAAGAGCACCATTTGCATGCACATCTTGTGGTTTTGCAGAAAACTTCATCCGCGTCTACCAAAAGATGCATGTGCATGCTTAAAACGCGTTTTCGCACGAATCCGTGCGCGGGTGTTAAAAAGAGCAGCATCGGCATGCTTAGCACGTTGTTTGGTAGAAATCAACGTGCGCGTTCTGCGAAAAGCACCATTTGCATGCACGTCTTGTGGTTTTGCAGAAAACTTCGATCTCGTCTACCAAAAGATGCATGTGCATGCTTAAAACGCGTTTTCGCACAAATCCGTGCGCGGGTGCTAAAAAGAGCAGCATCGGCATGCTTAGCACGTCGTTTGGTAGAAATCCACGTGCGCGTTCTGCCAAAAGCACCATTTGCATGCACATCTTGTGGTTTTGCAGAAAACTTCATCCGCGTCTACCAAAAGATGCATGTGCATGCTTAAAACGCGTTTTCGCGCGAATCAGTGCGCGGGTGCTAAAAAGAGCAGCATCGGCATGCTTAGCATGTCGTTTGGTAGAAATCCACGTGCGCGTTCTGCCAAAAGCACCATTTGCATGCACATCTTCTGGTTTTGCAGAAAACTTCAATCTCGTCTACCAAAAGATGCATGTGCATGCTTAAAACGCGTTTTCTCACGAATCCGTGCGCGGGTGCTAAAAAGAGCAGCATCGGCATGCTTAGCACGTTGTTTGGTAGAAATCCACGTGCGCGTTCTGCGAAAAGCACCATTTGCATGCACATCTTGTGGTTTTGCAGAAAACTTCAATCTCGTCTACCAAAAGATGCATGTGCATGCTTAAAACGCGTTTTCGCACAAATCCGTCCGCGGGTGCTAAAAAGAGCAGCATCGGCATGCTTAGCACGTTGTTTGGTAGAAATCCACGTGGGCGTTCTGCGAAAAGCACCATTTGCATGCACATCTTGTGGTTTTGCAGAAAACTTCATCCGCGTCTACCAAAAGATGCATGTGCATGCTTAAAACGCGTTTTCGCACGAATCCGTGCGCGGGTGCTAAAAAGAGCAGCATCGGCATGCTTAGCACGTTGTTTGTAGAAATCCACGTGCGCGTTGTGCGAAAAGCACCATTTGCATGCACATCTTGTGGTTTTGCAGAAAACTTCAATCTCGTCTACCAAAAGATGCATGTGCATGCTTAAAACGCGTTTTCGCACGAATCCGTGCGCGGGTGCTAAAAAGAGCAGCATCGGCATGCTTAGCACGTTGTTTGGTAGAAATCCACGTGCGCGTTCTGCGAAAAGCACCATTTGCATGCACATCTTGTGGTTTTGCAGAAAACTTCAATCTCGTCTACCAAAAGATGCATGTGCATGCTTAAAACGCGTTTTCGCACAAATCCATGTGCGGGTGCTAAAAAGAGCAGCATCGGCATGCTTAGCACGTCGTTTGGTAGAAATCCACGTGCGCGTTCTGCCAAGAGCACCATTTGCATGCACATCTTGTGGTTTTGCAGAAAACTTCATCCGCGTCTACCAAAAGATGCATGTGCATGCTTAAAACGCGTTTTCGCACGAATCCGTGCGCGGGTGCTAAAAAGAGCAGCATCGGCATGCTTAGCACGTTGTTTGGTAGAAATCAACGTGCGCGTTCTGCGAAAAGCACCATTTGCATGCACGTCTTGTGGTTTTGCAGAAAACTTCGATCTCGTCTACCAAAAGATGCATGTGCATGCTTAAAAAGCGTTTTCGCACAAATGTGCGCGGGTGCTAAAAAGAGCAGCATCAGCATCCTTAGCACGTCGTTTGGTAGAAATCCACGTGCGCGTTCTGCCAAAAGCACCATTTGCATGCACATCTTGTGGTTTTGCAGAAAACTTCATCCGCGTCTACCAAAAGATGCATGTGCATGCTTAAAACGCGTTTTCGCGCGAATCAGTGCGCGGGTGCTAAAAAGAGCAGCATCGGCATGCTTAGCACGTCGTTTGGTAGAAATCCACGTGCGCGTTCTGCCAAAAGCACCATTTGCATGCACATCTTGTGGTTTTGCAGAAAACTTCATCCGCGTCTACCAAAAGATGCATGTGCATGCTTAAAACGCGTTTTCGCGCGAATCAGTGCGCGGGTGCTAAAAAGAGCAGCATCGGCATGCTTAGCACGTCGTTTGGTAGAAATCCACGTGCGCGTTCTGCCAAAAGCACCATTTGCATGCACATCTTGTGGTTTTGCAGAAAACTTCAATCTCGTCTAGCAAAAGATGCATGTGCATGCTTAAAACGCGTTTTCTCACGAATCCGTGCGCGGGTGCTAAAAAGAGCAGCATCGGCATGCTTAGCACGTTGTTTGGTAGAAATCCACGTGCGCGTTCTGCGAAAAGCACCATTTGCATGCACATCTTGTGGTTTTGCAGAAAACTTCAATCTCGTCTACCAAAAGATGCATGTGCATGCTTAAAACGCGTTTTCGCACAAATCCGTGCGCGGGTGCTAAAAAGAGCAGCATCGGCATGCTTAGCACGTTGTTTGGTAGAAATCCACGTGGGCGTTCTGCGAAAAGCACCATTTGCATGCACATCTTGTGGTTTTGCAGAAAACTTCATCCGCGTCTACCAAAAGATGCATGTGCATGCTTAAAACGCGTTTTCGCACGAATCCGTGCGCGGGTGCTAAAAAGAGCAGCATCGGCATGCTTAGCACGTTGTTTGGTAGAAATCAACGTACGCGTTCTGCGAAAAGCACCATTTGCATGCACATCTTGTGGTTTTGCAGAAAACTTCAATCTCGTCTACCAAAAGATGCATGTGCATGCTTAAAACGCGTTTTCGCACAAATCCGTGCGTGGGTGCCAAAAAGAGCAGCATCGGCATGCTTAGCACGTCGTTTGGTAGAAATCCACGTGCGCGTTCTGCGAAAAGCACCATTTGCATGCACATCTTGTGGTTTTGCAGAAAACTTCAATCTCGTCTACCAAAAGATGCATGTGCATGCTTAAAACGCGTTTTCGCACGAATCCGTGCGCGGGTGCTAAAAAGAGCAGCATCGGCATGCTTAGCACGTTGTTTGGTAGAAATCCACGTGCGCGTTCTGCGAAAAGCACCATTTGCATGCACATCTTGTGGTTTTGCAGAAAACTTCAATCTCGTCTACCAAAAGATGCATGTGCATGCTTAAAACGCGTTTTCGCACAAATCCGTGCGCGGGTGCTAAAAAGAGCAGCATCAGCGTGCTTAGCACGTCGTTTGGTAGAAATCCACGTGCGCGTTCTGCCAAGAGCACCATTTGCATGCACATCTTGTGGTTTTGCAGAAAACTTCATCCGCGTCTACCAAAAGATGCATGTGCATGCTTAAAACGCGTTTTCGCACGAATCCGTGCGCGGGTGCTAAAAAGAGCAGCATCGGCATGCTTAGCACGTTGTTTGGTAGAAATCAACGTGCGCGTTCTGCGAAAAGCACCATTTGCATGCACGTCTTGTGGTTTTGCAGAAAACTTCGATCTCGTCTACCAAAAGATGCATGTGCATGCTTAAAACGCGTTTTCGCACAAATCCGTGCGCGGGTGCTAAAAAGAGCAGCATCGGCATGCTTAGCACGTCGTTTGGTAGAAATCCACGTGCGCGTTCTGCCAAAAGCACCATTTGCATGCACATCTTGTGGTTTTGCAGAAAACTTCATCCGCGTCTACCAAAAGATGCATGTGCATGCTTAAAACGCGTTTTCGCGCGAATCAGTGCGCGGGTGCTAAAAAGAGCAGCATCGGCATGCTTAGCACGTCGTTTGGTAGAAATCCACGTGCGCGTTCTGCCAAAAGCACCATTTGCATGCACATCTTGTGGTTTTGCAGAAAACTTCAATCTCGTCTACCAAAAGATGCATGTGCATGCTTAAAACGCGTTTTCTCACGAATCCGTGCGCGGGTGCTAAAAAGAGCAGCATCGGCATGCTTAGCACGTTGTTTGGTAGAAATCCACGTGCGCGTTCTGCGAAAAGCACCATTTGCATGCACATCTTGTGGTTTTGCAGAAAACTTCAATCTCGTCTACCAAAAGATGCATGTGCATGCTTAAAACGCGTTTTCGCACAAATCCGTCCGCGGGTGCTAAAAAGAGCAGCATCGGCATGCTTAGCACGTTGTTTGGTAGAAATCCACGTGGGCGTTCTGCGAAAAGCACCATTTGCATGCACATCTTGTGGTTTTGCAGAAAACTTCATCCGCGTCTACCAAAAGATGCATGTGCATGCTTAAAACGCGTTTTCGCACGAATCCGTGCGCGGGTGCTAAAAAGAGCAGCATCGGCATGCTTAGCACGTTGTTTGTAGAAATCCACGTGCGCGTTGTGCGAAAAGCACCATTTGCATGCACATCTTGTGGTTTTGCAGAAAACTTCAATCTCGTCTACCAAAAGATGCATGTGCATGCTTAAAACGCGTTTTCGCACGAATCCGTGCGCGGGTGCTAAAAAGAGCAGCATCGGCATGCTTAGCACGTTGTTTGGTAGAAATCCACGTGCGCGTTCTGCGAAAAGCACCATTTGCATGCACATCTTGTGGTTTTGCAGAAAACTTCAATCTCGTCTACCAAAAGATGCATGTGCATGCTTAAAACGCGTTTTCGCACAAATCCATGCGCGGGTGCTAAAAAGAGCAGCATCGGCATGCTTAGCACGTCGTTTGGTAGAAATCCACGTGCGCGTTCTGCCAAGAGCACCATTTGCATGCACATCTTGTGGTTTTGCAGAAAACTTCATCCGCGTCTACCAAAAGATGCATGTGCATGCTTAAAACGCGTTTTCGCACGAATCCGTGCGCGGGTGCTAAAAAGAGCAGCATCGGCATGCTTAGCACGTTGTTTGGTAGAAATCAACGTGCGCGTTCTGCGAAAAGCACCATTTGCATGCACGTCTTGTGGTTTTGCAGAAAACTTCGATCTCGTCTACCAAAAGATGCATGTGCATGCTTAAAAAGCGTTTTCGCACAAATCCGTGCGCGGGTGCTAAAAAGAGCAGCATCGGCATCCTTAGCACGTCGTTTGGTAGAAATCCACGTGCGCGTTCTGCCAAAAGCACCATTTGCATGCACATCTTGTGGTTTTGCAGAAAACTTCATCCGCGTCTACCAAAAGATGCATGTGCATGCTTAAAACGCGTTTTCGCGCGAATCAGTGCGCGGGTGCTAAAAAGAGCAGCATCGGCATGCTTAGCACGTCGTTTGGTAGAAATCCACGTGCGCGTTCTGCCAAAAGCACCATTTGCATGCACATCTTGTGGTTTTGCAGAAAACTTCAATCTCGTCTACCAAACATGCATGTGCATGCTTAAAACGCGTTTTCGCACAAATCCGTCCGCGGGTGCTAAAAAGAGCAGCATCGGCATGCTTAGCACGTTGTTTGGTAGAAATCTACGTGGGCGTTCTGCGAAAAGCACCATTTGCATGCACATCTTGTGGTTTTGCAGAAAACTTCATCCGCGTCTACCAAAAGATGCATGTGCATGCTTAAAACGCGTTTTCGCACGAATCCGTGCGCGGGTGCTAAAAAGAGCAGCATCGGCATGCTTAGCACGTTGTTTGGTAGAAATCCACGTGCGCGTTCTGCGAAAAGCACCATTTGCATGCACATCTTGTGGTTTTGCAGAAAACTTCAATCTCGTCTACCAAAAGATGCATGTGCATGCTTAAAACGCGTTTTCGCACGAATCCGTGAGCGGGTGATAAAAAGAGCAGCATCGGCATGCTTAGCACGTTGTTTGGTAGAAATCCACGTGCGCGTTCTGCGAAAAGCACCATTTGCATGCCCATCTTGTGGTTTTGCAGAAAACTTCAATCTCGTCTACCAAAAGATGCATGTGCATGCTTAAAACGCGTTTTCGCACGAATCCGTGCGCGGGTGCTAAAAAGAGCAGCATCGGCATGCTTAGCACGTTGTTTGGTAGAAATCCACGTGCGCGTTCTGCGAAAAGCACCATTTGCATGCACATCTTGTGGTTTTGCAGAAAACTTCAATCTCGTCTACCAAAAGATGCATGTGCATGCTTAAAACGCGTTTTCGCACAAATCCGTGCGCGGGTGCTAAAAAGAGCAGCATCGGCATGCTTAGCACGTCGTTTGGTAGAAATCCACGTGCGCGTTCTGCCAAGAGCACCATTTGCATGCACATCTTGTGGTTTTGCAGAAAACTTCATCCGCGTCTACCAAAAGATGCATGTGCATGCTTAAAACGCGTTTTCGCACGAATCCGTGCGCGGGTGCTAAAAAGAGCAGCATCGGCATGCTTAGCACGTCGTTTGGTAGAAATCCACGTGCGCGTTCTGCGAAAAGCACCATTTGCATGCACATCTTGTGGTTTTGCAGAAAACTTCAATCTCGTCTACCAAAAGATGCATGTGCATGCTTAAAACGCGTTTTCGCACGAATCCGTGCGCGGGTGCTAAAAAGAGCAGCATCGGCATGCTTAGCACGTTGTTTGCTAGAAATCCACGTGCGCGTTCTGCGAAAAGCACCATTTGCATGCACATCTTGTGGTTTTGCAGAACACTTCAATCTCGTCTACCAAAAGATGCATGTGCGTGCTTAAAACGCGTTTTCGCACGAATCCGTGCGCGGGTGCTAAAAAGAGCAGCATGGGCATGCTTAGCACGTTGTTTGGTAGAAATCCACGTGCGCGTTCTGCGAAAAGCACCATTTGCATGCACATCTTGTGGTTTTGCAGAAAACTTCAATCTCGTCTACCAAAAGATGCATGTGCATGCTTAAAACGCGTTTTCGCACGAATCCGTGCGCGGGTGCTAAAAAGAGCAGCATCGGCATGCTTAGCACGTTGTTTGGTAGAAATCCACGTGCGCGTCCTGCGAAAAGCACCATTTGCATGCACATCTTGTGGTTTTGCAGAAAACTTCAATCTCGTCTACCAAGAGATGGATGTGCATGCTTAAAACGCGTTTTCGCACAAATCCGTGCGCGGGTGCTAAAAAGAGCAGCATCGGCATGCTTAGCACGTCGTTTGGTAGAAATCCACGTGCGCGTTCTGCCAAGAGCACCATTTGCATGCACATCTTGTGGTTTTGCAGAAAACTTCATCCGCGTCTACCAAAAGATGCATGTGCATGCTTAAAACGCGTTTTCGCACGAATCCGTGCGCGGGTGCTAAAAAGAGCAGCATCGGCATGCTTAGCACGTTGTTTGGTAGAAATCAACGTGCGCGTTCTGCGAAAAGCACCATTTGCATGCACGTCTTGTGGTTTTGCAGAAAACTTCGATCTCGTCTACCAAAAGATGCATGTGCATGCTTAAAACGCGTTTTCGCACAAATCCGTGCGCGGGTGCTAAAAAGAGCAGCATCGGCATGCTTAGCACGTCGTTTGGTAGAAATCCACGTGCGCGTTCTGCCAAAAGCACCATTTGCATGCACATCTTGTGGTTTTGCAGAAAACTTCATCCGCGTCTACCAAAAGATGCATGTGCATGCTGAAAACGCGTTTTCGCACGAATCCGTGCGCGGGTGCTAAAAAGAGCAGCATCGGCATGCTTAGCACGTTGTTTGGTAGAAATCAACGTACGCGTTCTGCGAAAAGCACCATTTGCATGCACATCTTGTGGTTTTGCAGAAAACTTCAATCTCGTCTACCAAAAGATGCATGTGCATGCTTAAAACGCGTTTTCGCACAAATCCGTGCGTGGGTGCTAAAAAGAGCAGCATCGGCATGCTTAGCACGTTGTTTGGTAGAAATCAACGTACGCGTTCTGCGAAAAGCACCATTTGCATGCACATCTTGTGGTTTTGCAGAAAACTTCAATCTCGTCTACCAAAAGATGCATGTGCATGCTTAAAACGCGTTTTCGCACAAATCCGTGCGCGGGTGCTAAAAAGAGCAGCATCGGCATGCTTAGCACGTCGTTTGGTAGAAATCCACGTGCGCGTTCTGCCAAGAGCACCATTTGCATGCACATCTTGTGGTTTTGCAGAAAACTTCATCCGCGTCTACCAAAAGATGCATGTGCATGCTTAAAACGCGTTTTCGCACGAATCCGTGCGCGGGTGCTAAAAAGAGCAGCATCGGCATGCTTAGCACGTTGTTTGGTAGAAATCAATGTGCGCGTTCTGCGAAAAGCACCATTTGCATGCACGTCTTGTGGTTTTGCAGAAAACTTCGATCTCGTCTACCAAAAGATGCATGTGCATGCTTAAAACGCGTTTTCGCACAAATCCGTGCGCGGGTGCTAAAAAGAGCAGCATCGGCATGCTTAGCACGTCGTTTGGTAGAAATCCACGTGCGCGTTCTGCCAAAAGCACCATTTGCATGCACATCTTGTGGTTTTGCAGAAAACTTCATCCGCGTCTACCAAAAGATGCATGTGCATGCTTAAAACGCGTTTTCGCACGAATCCGTGCGCGGGTGCTAAAAAGAGCAGCATCGGCATGCTTAACACGTTGTTTGGTAGAAATCCACGTGCGCGTTCTGCGAAAAGCACCATTTGCATGCACATCTTGTGGTTTTGCAGAAAACTTCAATCTCGTCTACCAAAAGATGCATATGCATGCTTAAAACGCGTTTTCGCACAAATCCGTGCGCGGGTGCTAAAAAGAGCAGCATCGGCATGCTTAGCACGTTGTTTGCTAGAAATCCACGTGGGCGTTCTGCGAAAAGCACCATTTGCATGCACATCTTGTGGTTTTGCAGAAAACTTCATCCGCGTCTACCAAAAGATGCATGTGCATGCTTAAAACGCGTTTTCGCACAAATCCGTGCGCGGGTGCTAAAAAGAGCAGCATCGGCATGCTTAGCACGTCGTTTGGTAGAAATCCACGTGCGCGTTCTGCAAAAAGCACCATTTGCATGCACATCTTGTGGTTTTGCAGAAAACTTCATCCGCGTCTACCAAAAGATGCATGTGCATGCTTAAAACGCGTTTTCGGACAAATGCGTGCGCGGGTGCTAAAAAGAGCAGCATCGGCATGCTTAGCATGTCGTTTGGTAGAAATCCACGAGCGCGTTCTGCAAAAAGCACCATTTGCATGCACATCTTGTGGTTTTGCAGAAAACTTCATCCGCGTCTACCTAAAGATGCATGTGCATGCTTAAAACGCGTTTTCGCACAAATCCGTGCGCGGGTGCTAAAAAGAGCAGCATCGGCATGCTTAGCACGTCGTTTGGTAGAAATCCACGTGCGCGTTCTGCAAAAAGCACCATTTGCATGCACATCTTGTGGTTTTGCAGAAAACTTCATCCGCGTCCACCAAAAGATGCATGTGCATGCTTAAAACGCGTTTTCGGACAAATGCGTGCGCGGGTGCTAAAAAGAGCAGCATCGGCATGCTTAGCACGTCGTTTGGTAGAAATCCACGAGCGCGTTCTGCAAAAAGCACCATTTGCATGCACATCTTGTGGTTTTGCAGAAAACTTCATCCGCGTCTACCAAAAGATGCATGTGCATGCTTAAAACGCGTTTTCGCACGAATCCGTGCGCGGGTGCTAAAAAGAGCAGCATCGGCATGCTTAACACGTTGTTTGGTAGAAATCCACGTGCGCGTTCTGCGAAAAGCACCATTTGCATGCACATCTTGTGGTTTTGCAGAAAACTTCAATCTCGTCTACCAAAAGATGCATGTGCATGCTTAAAACGCGTTTTCGCACGAATCCGTGCGCGGGTGCTAAAAAGAGCAGCATCGGCATGCTTAGCACGTTGTTTGGTAGAAATCCACGTGCGCGTTCTGCGAAAAGCACCATTTGCATGCACATCTTGTGGTTTTGCAGAAAACTTCAATCTCGTCTACCAAAAGATGGATGTGCATGCTTAAAACGCGTTTTCGCACAAATCCGTGCGCGGGTGCTAAAAAGAGCAGCATCGGCATGCTTAGCACGTCGTTTGGTAGAAATCCACGTGCGCGTTCTGCCAAGAGCACCATTTGCATGCACATCTTGTGGTTTTGCAGAAAACTTCATCCGCGTCTACCAAAAGATGCATGTGCATGCTTAAAACGCGTTTTCGCACGAATCCGTGCGCGGGTGCTAAAAAGAGCAGCATCGGCATGCTTAGCACGTTGTTTGGTAGAAATCAACGTGCGCGTTCTGCGAAAAGCACCATTTGCATGCACGTCTTGTGGTTTTGCAGAAAACTTCGATCTCGTCTACCAAAAGATGCATGTGCATGCTTAAAACGCGTTTTCGCACAAATCCGTGCGCGGGTGCTAAAAAGAGCAGCATCGGCATGCTTAGCACGTCGTTTGGTAGAAATCCACGTGCGCGTTCTGCCAAAAGCACCATTTGCATGCACATCTTGTGGTTTTGCAGAAAACTTCATCCGCGTCTACCAAAAGATGCATGTGCATGCTGAAAACGCGTTTTCGCACGATTCCGTGCGCGGGTGCTAAAAAGAGCAGCATCGGCATGCTTAGCACGTTGTTTGGTAGAAATCAACGTACGCGTTCTGCGAAAAGCACCATTTGCATGCACATCTTGTGGTTTTGCAGAAAACTTCAATCTCGTCTACCAAAAGATGCATGTGCATGCTTAAAACGCGTTTTCGCACAAATCCGTGCGTGGGTGCTAAAAAGAGCAGCATCGGCATGCTTAGCACGTTGTTTGGTAGAAATCAACGTACGCGTTCTGCGAAAAGCACCATTTGCATGCACATCTTGTGGTTTTGCAGAAAACTTCAATCTCGTCTACCAAAAGATGCATGTGCATGCTTAAAACGCGTTTTCGCACAAATCCGTGCGCGGGTGCTAAAAAGAGCAGCATCGGCATGCTTAGCACGTCGTTTGGTAGAAATCCACGTGCGCGTTCTGCCAAGAGCACCATTTGCATGCACATCTTGTGGTTTTGCAGAAAACTTCATCCGCGTCTACCAAAAGATGCATGTGCATGCTTAAAACGCGTTTTCGCACGAATCCGTGCGCGGGTGCTAAAAAGAGCAGCATCGGCATGCTTAGCACGTTGTTTGGTAGAAATCAACGTGCGCGTTCTGCGAAAAGCACCATTTGCATGCACGTCTTGTGGTTTTGCAGAAAACTTCGATCTCGTCTACCAAAAGATGCATGTGCATGCTTAAAACGCGTTTTCGCACAAATCCGTGCGCGGGTGCTAAAAAGAGCAGCATCGGCATGCTTAGCACGTCGTTTGGTAGAAATCCACGTGCGCGTTCTGCCAAAAGCACCATTTGCATGCACATCTTGTGGTTTTGCAGAAAACTTCATCCGCGTCTACCAAAAGATGCATGTGCATGCTTAAAACGCGTTTTCGCACGAATCCGTGCGCGGGTGCTAAAAAGAGCAGCATCGGCATGCTTAACACGTTGTTTGGTAGAAATCCACGTGCGCGTTCTGCGAAAAGCACCATTTGCATGCACATCTTGTGGTTTTGCAGAAAACTTCAATCTCGTCTACCAAAAGATGCATGTGCATGCTTAAAACGCGTTTTCGCACAAATCCGTGCGCGGGTGCTAAAAAGAGCAGCATCGGCATGCTTAGCACGTTGTTTGCTAGAAATCCACGTGGGCGTTCTGCGAAAAGCACCATTTGCATGCACATCTTGTGGTTTTGCAGAAAACTTCATCCGCGTCTACCAAAAGATGCATGTGCATGCTTAAAACGCGTTTTCGCACAAATCCGTGCGCGGGTGCTAAAAAGAGCAGCATCGGCATGCTTAGCACGTCGTTTGGTAGAAATCCACGTGCGCGTTCTGCAAAAAGCACCATTTGCATGCACATCTTGTGGTTTTGCAGAAAACTTCATCCGCGTCTACCAAAAGATGCATGTGCATGCTTAAAACGCGTTTTCGCACGAATCCGTGCGCGGGTGCTAAAAAGAGCAGCATCGGCATGCTTAGCACGTTGTTTGGTAGAAATCAACGTGCGCGATCTGCGAAAAGCACCATTTGCATGCACGTCTTGTGGTTTTGCAGAAAACTTCGATCTCGTCTACCAAAAGATGCATGTGCATGCTTAAAACGCGTTTTCGCACAAATCCGTGCGCGGGTGCTAAAAAGAGCAGCATCGGCATGCTTAGCACGTCGTTTGGTAGAAATCCACGTGCGCGTTCTGCCAAAAGCACCATTTGCATGCACATCTTGTGGTTTTGCAGAAAACTTCATCCGCGTCTACCAAAAGATGCATGTGCATGCTGAAAACGCGTTTTCGCACGAATCCGTGCGCGGGTGCTAAAAAGAGCAGCATCGGCATGCTTAGCACGTTGTTTGGTAGAAATCAACGTACGCGTTCTGCGAAAAGCACCATTTGCATGCACATCTTGTGGTTTTGCAGAAAACTTCAATCTCGTCTACCAAAAGATGCATGTGCATGCTTAAAACGCGTTTTCGCACAAATCCGTGCGTGGGTGCTAAAAAGAGCAGCATCGGCATGCTTAGCACGTTGTTTGGTAGAAATCAACGTACGCGTTCTGCGAAAAGCACCATTTGCATGCACATCTTGTGGTTTTGCAGAAAACTTCAATCTCGTCTACCAAAAGTTGCATGTGCATGCTTAAAACGCGTTTTCGCACAAATCCGTGCGCGGGTGCTAAAAAGAGCAGCATCGGCATGCTTAGCACGTCGTTTGGTAGAAATCCACGTGCGCGTTCTGCCAAGAGCACCATTTGCATGCACATCTTGTGGTTTTGCAGAAAACTTCATCCGCGTCTACCAAAAGATGCATGTGCATGCTTAAAACGCGTTTTCGCACGAATCCGTGCGCGGGTGCTAAAAAGAGCAGCATCGGCATGCTTAGCACGTTGTTTGGTAGAAATCAACGTGCGCGTTCTGCGAAAAGCACCATTTGCATGCACGTCTTGTGGTTTTGCAGAAAACTTCGATCTCGTCTACCAAAAGATGCATGTGCATGCTTAAAACGCGTTTTCGCACAAATCCGTGCGCGGGTGCTAAAAAGAGCAGCATCGGCATGCTTAGCACGTCGTTTGGTAGAAATCCACGTGCGCGTTCTGCCAAAAGCACCATTTGCATGCACATCTTGTGGTTTTGCAGAAAACTTCATCCGCGTCTACCAAAAGATGCATGTGCATGCTTAAAACGCGTTTTCGCACGAATCCGTGCGCGGGTGCTAAAAAGAGCAGCATCGGCATGCTTAACACGTTGTTTGGTAGAAATCCACGTGCGCGTTCTGCGAAAAGCACCATTTGCATGCACATCTTGTGGTTTTGCAGAAAACTTCAATCTCGTCTACCAAAAGATGCATGTGCATGCTTAAAACGCGTTTTCGCACAAATCCGTGCGCGGGTGCTAAAAAGAGCAGCATCGGCATGCTTAGCACGTTGTTTGCTAGAAATCCACGTGGGCGTTCTGCGAAAAGCACCATTTGCATGCACATCTTGTGGTTTTGCAGAAAACTTCATCCGCGTCTACCAAAAGATGCATGTGCATGCTGAAAACGCGTTTTCGCACGAATCCGTGCGCGGGTGCTAAAAAGAGCAGCATCGGCATGCTTAGCACGTTGTTTGGTAGAAATCAACGTACGCGTTCTGCGAAAAGCACCATTTGCATGCACATCTTGTGGTTTTGCAGAAAACTTCAATCTCGTCTACCAAAAGATGCATGTGCATGCTTAAAACGCGTTTTCGCACAAATCCGTGCGTGGGTGCTAAAAAGAGCAGCATCGGCATGCTTAGCACGTTGTTTGGTAGAAATCAACGTGCGCGTTCTGCGAAAAGCACCATTTGCATGCACGTCTTGTGGTTTTGCAGAAAACTTCGATCTCGTCTACCAAAAGATGCATGTGCATGCTTAAAACGCGTTTTCGCACAAATCCGTGCGCGGGTGCTAAAAAGAGCAGCATCGGCATGCTTAGCACGTCGTTTGGTAGAAATCCACGTGCGCGTTCTGCCAAAAGCACCATTTGCATGCACATCTTGTGGTTTTGCAGAAAACTTCATCCGCGTCTACCAAAAGATGCATGTGCATGCTTAAAACGCGTTTTCGCACGAATCCGTGCGCGGGTGCTAAAAAGAGCAGCATCGGCATGCTTAACACGTTGTTTGGTAGAAATCCACGTGCGCGTTCTGCGAAAAGCACCATTTGCATGCACATCTTGTGGTTTTGCAGAAAACTTCAATCTCGTCTACCAAAAGATGCATGTGCATGCTTAAAACGCGTTTTCGCACAAATCCGTGCGTGGGTGCTAAAAAGAGCAGCATCGGCATGCTTAGCACGTTGTTTGGTAGAAATCAACGTACGCGTTCTGCGAAAAGCACCATTTGCATGCACATCTTGTGGTTTTGCAGAAAACTTCAATCTCGTCTACCAAAAGATGCATGTGCATGCTTAAAACGCGTTTTCGCACAAATCCGTGCGCGGGTGCTAAAAAGAGCAGCATCGGCATGCTTAGCACGTCGTTTGGTAGAAATCCACGTGCGCGTTCTGCCAAGAGCACCATTTGCATGCACATCTTGTGGTGTTGCAGAAAACTTCATCCGCGTCTACCAAAAGATGCATGTGCATGCTTAAAACGCGTTTTCGCACGAATCCGTGCGCGGGTGCTAAAAAGAGCAGCATCGGCATGCTTAGCACGTTGTTTGGTAGAAATCAACGTGCGCGTTCTGCGAAAAGCACCATTTGCATGCACGTCTTGTGGTTTTGCAGAAAACTTCGATCTCGTCTACCAAAAGATGCATGTGCATGCTTAAAACGCGTTTTCGCACAAATCCGTGCGCGGGTGCTAAAAAGAGCAGCATCGGCATGCTTAGCACGTCGTTTGGTAGAAATCCACGTGCGCGTTCTGCCAAAAGCACCATTTGCATGCACATCTTGTGGTTTTGCAGAAAACTTCATCCGCGTCTACCAAAGGATGCATGTGCATGCTTAAAACGCGTTTTCGCACGAATCCGTGCGCGGGTGCTAAAAAGAGCAGCATCGGCATGCTTAACACGTTGTTTGGTAGAAATCCACGTGCGCCTTCTGCGAAAAGCACCATTTGCATGCACATCTTGTGGTTTTGCAGAAAACTTCAATCTCGTCTACCAAAAGATGCATGTGCATGCTTAAAACGCGTTTTCGCACAAATCCGTGCGCGGGTGCTAAAAAGAGCAGCATCGGCATGCTTAGCACGTTGTTTGGTAGAAATCAACGTACGCGTTCTGCGAAAAGCACCATTTGCATGCACATCTTGTGGTTTTGCAGAAAACTTCAATCTCGTCTACCAAAAGATGCATGTGCATGCTTAAAACGCGTTTTCGCACAAATCCGTGCGTGGGTGCTAAAAAGAGCAGCATCGGCATGCTTAGCACGTTGTTTGGTAGAAATCAACGTGCGCGTTCTGCGAAAAGCACCATTTGCATGCACGTCTTGTGGTTTTGCAGAAAACTTCGATCTCGTCTACCAAAAGATGCATGTGCATGCTTAAAACGCGTTTTCGCACAAATCCGTGCGCGGGTGCTAAAAAGAGCAGCATCGGCATGCTTAGCACGTCGTTTGGTAGAAATCCACGTGCGCGTTCTGCCAAAAGCACCATTTGCATGCACATATTGTGGTTTTGCAGAAAACTTCATCCGCGTCTACCAAAAGATGCATGTGCATGCTTAAAACGCGTTTTCGCACGAATCCGTGCGCGGGTGCTAAAAAGAGCAGCATCGGCATGCTTAACACGTTGTTTGGTAGAAATCCACGTGCGCGTTCTGCGAAAAGCACCATTTGCATGCACATCTTGTGGTTTTGCAGAAAACTTCAATCTCGTCTACCAAAAGATGCATGTGCATGCTTAAAACGCGTTTTCGCACAAATCCGTGCGTGGGTGCTAAAAAGAGCAGCATCGGCATGCTTAGCACGTTGTTTGGTAGAAATCAACGTACGCGTTCTGCGAAAAGCACCATTTGCATGCACATCTTGTGGTTTTGCAGAAAACTTCAATCTCGTCTACCAAAAGATGCATGTGCATGCTTAAAACGCGTTTTCGCACAAATCCGTGCGCGGGTGCTAAAAAGAGCAGCATCGGCATGCTTAGCACGTCGTTTGGTAGAAATCCACGTGCGCGTTCTGCCAAGAGCACCATTTGCATGCACATCTTGTGGTGTTGCAGAAAACTTCATCCGCGTCTACCAAAAGATGCATGTGCATGCTTAAAACGCGTTTTCGCACGAATCCGTGCGCGGGTGCTAAAAAGAGCAGCATCGGCATGCTTAGCACGTTGTTTGGTAGAAATCAACGTGCGCGTTCTGCGAAAAGCACCATTTGCATGCACGTCTTGTGGTTTTGCAGAAAACTTCGATCTCGTCTACCAAAAGATGCATGTGCATGCTTAAAACGCGTTTTCGCACAAATCCGTGCGCGGGTGCTAAAAAGAGCAGCATCGGCATGCTTAGCACGTCGTTTGGTAGAAATCCACGTGCGCGTTCTGCCAAAAGCACCATTTGCATGCACATCTTGTGGTTTTGCAGAAAACTTCATCCGCGTCTACCAAAGGATGCATGTGCATGCTTAAAACGCGTTTTCGCACGAATCCGTGCGCGGGTGCTAAAAAGAGCAGCATCGGCATGCTTAACACGTTGTTTGGTAGAAATCCACGTGCGCCTTCTGCGAAAAGCACCATTTGCATGCACATCTTGTGGTTTTGCAGAAAACTTCAATCTCGTCTACCAAAAGATGCATGTGCATGCTTAAAACGCGTTTTCGCACAAATCCGTGCGCGGGTGCTAAAAAGAGCAGCATCGGCATGCTTAGCACGTTGTTTGCTAGAAATCCACGTGGGCGTTCTGCGAAAAGCA
The DNA here is from genome assembly GCF_023375885.2 of Dermacentor andersoni. NCBI lineage: Eukaryota > Metazoa > Arthropoda > Arachnida > Ixodida > Ixodidae > Dermacentor > Dermacentor andersoni. The sequence goes on from NW_027315014.1 coordinate 43,601, forward strand.
CCATTTGCATGCACATCTTGTGGTTTTGCAGAAAACTTCATCCGCGTCTACCAAAAGATGCATGTGCATGCTTAAAACGCGTTTTCGCACAAATCCGTGCGCGGGTGCTAAAAAGAGCAGCATCGGCATGCTTAGCACGTCGTTTGGTAGAAATCCACGTGCGCGTTCTGCAAAAAGCACCATTTGCATGCACATCTTGTGGTTTTGCAGAAAACTTCATCCGCGTCTACCAAAAGATGCATGTGCATGCTTAAAACGCGTTTTCGGACAAATGCGTGCGCGGGTGCTAAAAAGAGCAGCATCGGCATGCTTAGCATGTCGTTTGGTAGAAATCCACGAGCGCGTTCTGCAAAAAGCACCATTTGCATGCACATCTTGTGGTTTTGCAGAAAACTTCATCCGCGTCTACCTAAAGATGCATGTGCATGCTTAAAACGCGTTTTCGCACAAATCCGTGCGCGGGTGCTAAAAAGAGCAGCATCGGCATGCTTAGCACGTCGTTTGGTAGAAATCCACGTGCGCGTTCTGCAAAAAGCACCATTTGCATGCACATCTTGTGGTTTTGCAGAAAACTTCATCCGCGTCCACCAAAAGATGCATGTGCATGCTTAAAACGCGTTTTCGGACAAATGCGTGCGCGGGTGCTAAAAAGAGCAGCATCGGCATGCTTAGCACGTCGTTTGGTAGAAATCCACGAGCGCGTTCTGCAAAAAGCACCATTTGCATGCACATCTTGTGGTTTTGCAGAAAACTTCATCCGCGTCTACCAAAAGATGCATGTGCATGCTTAAAACGCGTTTTCGCACGAATCCGTGCGCGGGTGCTAAAAAGAGCAGCATCGGCATGCTTAACACGTTGTTTGGTAGAAATCCACGTGCGCGTTCTGCGAAAAGCACCATTTGCATGCACATCTTGCGGTTTTGCAGAAAACTTCAATCTCGTCTACCAAAAGATGCATGTGCATGCTTAAAACGCGTTTTCGCACAAATCCGTGCGTGGGTGCTAAAAAGAGCAGCATCGGCATGCTTAGCACGTTGTTTGGTAGAAATCAACGTACGCGTTCTGCGAAAAGCACCATTTGCATGCACATCTTGTGGTTTTGCCGAAAACTTCAATCTCGTCTACCAAAAGATGCATGTGCATGCTTAAAACGCGTTTTCGCACAAATCCGTCCGCGGGTGCTAAAAAGAGCAGCATCGGCATGCTTAGCACGTTGTTTGGTAGAAATCCACGTGGGCGTTCTGCGAAAAGCACCATTTGCATGCACATCTTGTGGTTTTGCAGAAAACTTCATCCGCGTCTACCAAAAGATGCATGTGCATGCTTAAAACGCGTTTTCGCACGAATCCGTGCGCGGGTGCTAAAAAGAGCAGCATCGGCATGCTTAGCACGTCGTTTGGTAGAAATCCACGTGCGCGTTCTGCCAAGAGCACCATTTGCATGCACATCTTGTGGTTTTGCAGAAAACTTCATCCGCGTCTACCAAAAGATGCATGTGCATGCTTAAAACGCGTTTTCGCACGAATCCGTGCGCGGGTGCTAAAAAGAGCAGCATCGGCATGCTTAGCACGTTGTTTGGTAGAAATCAACGTGCGCGTTCTGCGAAAAGCACCATTTGCATGCACGTCTTGTGGTTTTGCAGAAAACTTCGATCTCGTCTACCAAAAGATGCATGTGCATGCTTAAAAAGCGTTTTCGCACAAATGTGCGCGGGTGCTAAAAAGAGCAGCATCGGCATCCTTAGCACGTCGTTTGGTAGAAATCCACGTGCGCGTTCTGCCAAAAGCACCATTTGCATGCACATCTTGTGGTTTTGCAGAAAACTTCATCCGCGTCTACCAAAAGATGCATGTGCATGCTTAAAACGCGTTTTCGCGCGAATCAGTGCGCGGGTGCTAAAAAGAGCAGCATCGGCATGCTTAGCACGTCGTTTGGTAGAAATCCACGTGCGCGTTCTGCCAAAAGCACCATTTGCATGCACATCTTGTGGTTTTGCAGAAAACTTCATCCGCGTCTACCAAAAGATGCATGTGCATGCTTAAAACGCGTTTTCGCGCGAATCAGTGCGCGGGTGCTAAAAAGAGCAGCATCGGCATGCTTAGCACGTCGTTTGGTAGAAATCCACGTGCGCGTTCTGCCAAAAGCACCATTTGCATGCACATCTTGTGGTTTTGCAGAAAACTTCAATCTCGTCTAGCAAAAGATGCATGTGCATGCTTAAAACGCGTTTTCTCACGAATCCGTGCGCGGGTGCTAAAAAGAGCAGCATCGGCATGCTTAGCACGTTGTTTGGTAGAAATCCACGTGCGCGTTCTGCGAAAAGCACCATTTGCATGCACATCTTGTGGTTTTGCAGAAAACTTCAATCTCGTCTACCAAAAGATGCATGTGCATGCTTAAAACGCGTTTTCGCACAAATCCGTGCGCGGGTGCTAAAAAGAGCAGCATCGGCATGCTTAGCACGTTGTTTGGTAGAAATCCACGTGGGCGTTCTGCGAAAAGCACCATTTGCATGCACATCTTGTGGTTTTGCAGAAAACTTCATCCGCGTCTACCAAAAGATGCATGTGCATGCTTAAAACGCGTTTTCGCACGAATCCGTGCGCGGGTGCTAAAAAGAGCAGCATCGGCATGCTTAGCACGTTGTTTGGTAGAAATCAACGTACGCGTTCTGCGAAAAGCACCATTTGCATGCACATCTTGTGGTTTTGCAGAAAACTTCAATCTCGTCTACCAAAAGATGCATGTGCATGCTTAAAACGCGTTTTCGCACAAATCCGTGCGTGGGTGCCAAAAAGAGCAGCATCGGCATGCTTAGCACGTCGTTTGGTAGAAATCCACGTGCGCGTTCTGCGAAAAGCACCATTTGCATGCACATCTTGTGGTTTTGCAGAAAACTTCAATCTCGTCTACCAAAAGATGCATGTGCATGCTTAAAACGCGTTTTCGCACGAATCCGTGCGCGGGTGCTAAAAAGAGCAGCATCGGCATGCTTAGCACGTTGTTTGGTAGAAATCCACGTGCGCGTTCTGCGAAAAGCACCATTTGCATGCACATCTTGTGGTTTTGCAGAAAACTTCAATCTCGTCTACCAAAAGATGCATGTGCATGCTTAAAACGCGTTTTCGCACAAATCCGTGCGCGGGTGCTAAAAAGAGCAGCATCAGCGTGCTTAGCACGTCGTTTGGTAGAAATCCACGTGCGCGTTCTGCCAAGAGCACCATTTGCATGCACATCTTGTGGTTTTGCAGAAAACTTCATCCGCGTCTACCAAAAGATGCATGTGCATGCTTAAAACGCGTTTTCGCACGAATCCGTGCGCGGGTGCTAAAAAGAGCAGCATCGGCATGCTTAGCACGTTGTTTGGTAGAAATCAACGTGCGCGTTCTGCGAAAAGCACCATTTGCATGCACGTCTTGTGGTTTTGCAGAAAACTTCGATCTCGTCTACCAAAAGATGCATGTGCATGCTTAAAACGCGTTTTCGCACAAATCCGTGCGCGGGTGCTAAAAAGAGCAGCATCGGCATGCTTAGCACGTCGTTTGGTAGAAATCCACGTGCGCGTTCTGCCAAAAGCACCATTTGCATGCACATCTTGTGGTTTTGCAGAAAACTTCATCCGCGTCTACCAAAAGATGCATGTGCATGCTTAAAACGCGTTTTCGCGCGAATCAGTGCGCGGGTGCTAAAAAGAGCAGCATCGGCATGCTTAGCACGTCGTTTGGTAGAAATCCACGTGCGCGTTCTGCCAAAAGCACCATTTGCATGCACATCTTGTGGTTTTGCAGAAAACTTCAATCTCGTCTAGCAAAAGATGCATGTGCATGCTTAAAACGCGTTTTCTCACGAATCCGTGCGCGGGTGCTAAAAAGAGCAGCATCGGCATGCTTAGCACGTTGTTTGGTAGAAATCCACGTGCGCGTTCTGCGAAAAGCACCATTTGCATGCACATCTTGTGGTTTTGCAGAAAACTTCAATCTCGTCTACCAAAAGATGCATGTGCATGCTTAAAACGCGTTTTCGCACAAATCCGTGCGCGGGTGCTAAAAAGAGCAGCATCGGCATGCTTAGCACGTTGTTTGGTAGAAATCCACGTGGGCGTTCTGCGAAAAGCACCATTTGCATGCACATCTTGTGGTTTTGCAGAAAACTTCATCCGCGTCTACCAAAAGATGCATGTGCATGCTTAAAACGCGTTTTCGCACGAATCCGTGCGCGGGTGCTAAAAAGAGCAGCATCGGCATGCTTAGCACGTTGTTTGGTAGAAATCAACGTACGCGTTCTGCGAAAAGCACCATTTGCATGCACATCTTGTGGTTTTGCAGAAAACTTCAATCTCGTCTACCAAAAGATGCATGTGCATGCTTAAAACGCGTTTTCGCACAAATCCGTGCGTGGGTGCCAAAAAGAGCAGCATCGGCATGCTTAGCACGTCGTTTGGTAGAAATCCACGTGCGCGTTCTGCGAAAAGCACCATTTGCATGCACATCTTGTGGTTTTGCAGAAAACTTCAATCTCGTCTACCAAAAGATGCATGTGCATGCTTAAAACGCGTTTTCGCACGAATCCGTGCGCGGGTGCTAAAAAGAGCAGCATCGGCATGCTTAGCACGTTGTTTGGTAGAAATCCACGTGCGCGTTCTGCGAAAAGCACCATTTGCATGCACATCTTGTGGTTTTGCAGAAAACTTCAATCTCGTCTACCAAAAGATGCATGTGCATGCTTAAAACGCGTTTTCGCACAAATCCGTGCGCGGGTGCTAAAAAGAGCAGCATCAGCGTGCTTAGCACGTCGTTTGGTAGAAATCCACGTGCGCGTTCTGCCAAGAGCACCATTTGCATGCACATCTTGTGGTTTTGCAGAAAACTTCATCCGCGTCTACCAAAAGATGCATGTGCATGCTTAAAACGCGTTTTCGCACGAATCCGTGCGCGGGTGCTAAAAAGAGCAGCATCGGCATGCTTAGCACGTTGTTTGGTAGAAATCAACGTGCGCGTTCTGCGAAAAGCACCATTTGCATGCACGTCTTGTGGTTTTGCAGAAAACTTCGATCTCGTCTACCAAAAGATGCATGTGCATGCTTAAAACGCGTTTTCGCACAAATCCGTGCGCGGGTGCTAAAAAGAGCAGCATCGGCATGCTTAGCACGTCGTTTGGTAGAAATCCACGTGCGCGTTCTGCCAAAAGCACCATTTGCATGCACATCTTGTGGTTTTGCAGAAAACTTCATCCGCGTCTACCAAAAGATGCATGTGCATGCTTAAAACGCGTTTTCGCGCGAATCAGTGCGCGGGTGCTAAAAAGAGCAGCATCGGCATGCTTAGCACGTCGTTTGGTAGAAATCCACGTGCGCGTTCTGCCAAAAGCACCATTTGCATGCACATCTTGTGGTTTTGCAGAAAACTTCAATCTCGTCTACCAAAAGATGCATGTGCATGCTTAAAACGCGTTTTCTCACGAATCCGTGCGCGGGTGCTAAAAAGAGCAGCATCGGCATGCTTAGCACGTTGTTTGGTAGAAATCCACGTGCGCGTTCTGCGAAAAGCACCATTTGCATGCACATCTTGTGGTTTTGCAGAAAACTTCAATCTCGTCTACCAAAAGATGCATGTGCATGCTTAAAACGCGTTTTCGCACAAATCCGTCCGCGGGTGCTAAAAAGAGCAGCATCGGCATGCTTAGCACGTTGTTTGGTAGAAATCCACGTGGGCGTTCTGCGAAAAGCACCATTTGCATGCACATCTTGTGGTTTTGCAGAAAACTTCATCCGCGTCTACCAAAAGATGCATGTGCATGCTTAAAACGCGTTTTCGCACGAATCCGTGCGCGGGTGCTAAAAAGAGCAGCATCGGCATGCTTAGCACGTTGTTTGTAGAAATCCACGTGCGCGTTGTGCGAAAAGCACCATTTGCATGCACATCTTGTGGTTTTGCAGAAAACTTCAATCTCGTCTACCAAAAGATGCATGTGCATGCTTAAAACGCGTTTTCGCACGAATCCGTGCGCGGGTGCTAAAAAGAGCAGCATCGGCATGCTTAGCACGTTGTTTGGTAGAAATCCACGTGCGCGTTCTGCGAAAAGCACCATTTGCATGCACATCTTGTGGTTTTGCAGAAAACTTCAATCTCGTCTACCAAAAGATGCATGTGCATGCTTAAAACGCGTTTTCGCACGAATCCGTGCGCGGGTGCTAAAAAGAGCAGCATCGGCATGCTTAGCACGTTGTTTGGTAGAAATCCACGTGCGCGTTCTGCGAAAAGCACCATTTGCATGCACATCTTGTGGTTTTGCAGAAAACTTCACACACGCGAGACAGATGATGCATGTGCATGCTTAAAACGCGTTTTCGCACGAATCCGTGCGCGGGTGCTAAAAAGAGCAGCATCGGCATGCTTAACACGTTGTTTGGTAGAAATCCACGTGCGCGTTCTGCGAAAAGCACCATTTGCATGCACATCTTGTGGTTTTGCAGAAAACTTCAATCTCGTCTACCAAAAGATGCATGTGCATGCTTAAAACGCGTTTTCGCACAAATCCGTGCGCGGGTGCTAAAAAGAGCAGCATCGGCATGCTTAGCACGTTGTTTGCTAGAAATCCACGTGGGCGTTCTGCGAAAAGCACCATTTGCATGCACATCTTGTGGTTTTGCAGAAAACTTCATCCGCGTCTACCAAAAGATGCATGTGCATGCTGAAAACGCGTTTTCGCACGAATCCGTGCGCGGGTGCTAAAAAGAGCAGCATCGGCATGCTTAGCACGTTGTTTGGTAGAAATCAACGTACGCGTTCTGCGAAAAGCACCATTTGCATGCACATCTTGTGGTTTTGCAGAAAACTTCAATCTCGTCTACCAAAAGATGCATGTGCATGCTTAAAACGCGTTTTCGCACAAATCCGTGCGTGGGTGCTAAAAAGAGCAGCATCGGCATGCTTAGCACGTTGTTTGGTAGAAATCAACGTGCGCGTTCTGCGAAAAGCACCATTTGCATGCACGTCTTGTGGTTTTGCAGAAAACTTCGATCTCGTCTACCAAAAGATGCATGTGCATGCTTAAAACGCGTTTTCGCACAAATCCGTGCGCGGGTGCTAAAAAGAGCAGCATCGGCATGCTTAGCACGTCGTTTGGTAGAAATCCACGTGCGCGTTCTGCCAAAAGCACCATTTGCATGCACATCTTGTGGTTTTGCAGAAAACTTCATCCGCGTCTACCAAAAGATGCATGTGCATGCTTAAAACGCGTTTTCGCACGAATCCGTGCGCGGGTGCTAAAAAGAGCAGCATCGGCATGCTTAACACGTTGTTTGGTAGAAATCCACGTGCGCGTTCTGCGAAAAGCACCATTTGCATGCACATCTTGTGGTTTTGCAGAAAACTTCAATCTCGTCTACCAAAAGATGCATGTGCATGCTTAAAACGCGTTTTCGCACAAATCCGTGCGCGGGTGCTAAAAAGAGCAGCATCGGCATGCTTAGCACGTTGTTTGCTAGAAATCCACGTGGGCGTTCTGCGAAAAGCACCATTTGCATGCACATCTTGTGGTTTTGCAGAAAACTTCATCCGCGTCTACCAAAAGATGCATGTGCATGCTGAAAACGCGTTTTCGCACGAATCCGTGCGCGGGTGCTAAAAAGAGCAGCATCGGCATGCTTAGCACGTTGTTTGGTAGAAATCAACGTACGCGTTCTGCGAAAAGCACCATTTGCATGCACATCTTGTGGTTTTGCAGAAAACTTCAATCTCGTCTACCAAAAGATGCATGTGCATGCTTAAAACGCGTTTTCGCACAAATCCGTGCGTGGGTGCTAAAAAGAGCAGCATCGGCATGCTTAGCACGTTGTTTGGTAGAAATCAACGTGCGCGTTCTGCGAAAAGCACCATTTGCATGCACGTCTTGTGGTTTTGCAGAAAACTTCGATCTCGTCTACCAAAAGATGCATGTGCATGCTTAAAACGCGTTTTCGCACAAATCCGTGCGCGGGTGCTAAAAAGAGCAGCATCGGCATGCTTAGCACGTCGTTTGGTAGAAATCCACGTGCGCGTTCTGCCAAAAGCACCATTTGCATGCACATCTTGTGGTTTTGCAGAAAACTTCATCCGCGTCTACCAAAAGATGCATGTGCATGCTTAAAACGCGTTTTCGCACGAATCCGTGCGCGGGTGCTAAAAAGAGCAGCATCGGCATGCTTAACACGTTGTTTGGTAGAAATCCACGTGCGCGTTCTGCGAAAAGCACCATTTGCATGCACATCTTGTGGTTTTGCAGAAAACTTCAATCTCGTCTACCAAAAGATGCATGTGCATGCTTAAAACGCGTTTTCGCACAAATCCGTGCGTGGGTGCTAAAAAGAGCAGCATCGGCATGCTTAGCACGTTGTTTGGTAGAAATCAACGTACGCGTTCTGCGAAAAGCACCATTTGCATGCACATCTTGTGGTTTTGCAGAAAACTTCAATCTCGTCTACCAAAAGATGCATGTGCATGCTTAAAACGCGTTTTCGCACAAATCCGTGCGCGGGTGCTAAAAAGAGCAGCATCGGCATGCTTAGCACGTCGTTTGGTAGAAATCCACGTGCGCGTTCTGCCAAGAGCACCATTTGCATGCACATCTTGTGGTTTTGCAGAAAACTTCATCCGCGTCTACCAAAAGATGCATGTGCATGCTTAAAACGCGTTTTCGCACGAATCCGTGCGCGGGTGCTAAAAAGAGCAGCATCGGCATGCTTAGCACGTTGTTTGGTAGAAATCAACGTGCGCGTTCTGCGAAAAGCACCATTTGCATGCACGTCTTGTGGTTTTGCAGAAAACTTCGATCTCGTCTACCAAAAGATGCATGTGCATGCTTAAAACGCGTTTTCGCACAAATCCGTGCGCGGGTGCTAAAAAGAGCAGCATCGGCATGCTTAGCACGTCGTTTGGTAGAAATCCACGTGCGCGTTCTGCCAAAAGCACCATTTGCATGCACATCTTGTGGTTTTGCAGAAAACTTCATCCGCGTCTACCAAAAGATGCATGTGCATGCTTAAAACGCGTTTTCGCACAAATCCGTGCGCGGGTGCTAAAAAGAGCAGCATCGGCATGCTTAGCACGTCGTTTGGTAGAAATCCACGTGCGCGTTCTGCCAAAAGCACCATTTGCATGCACATCTTGTGGTTTTGCAGAAAACTTCATCCGCGTCTACCAAAAGATGCATGTGCATGCTTAAAACGCGTTTTCGCACGAATCCGTGCGCGGGTGCTAAAAAGAGCAGCATCGGCATGCTTAACACGTTGTTTGGTAGAAATCCACGTGCGCGTTCTGCCAAAAGCACCATTTGCATGCACATCTTGTGGTTTTGCAGAAAACTTCATCCGCGTCTACCAAAAGATGCATGTGCATGCTTAAAACGCGTTTTCGCGCGAATCAGTGCGCGGGTGCTAAAAAGAGCAGCATCGGCATGCTTAGCACGTCGTTTGGTAGAAATCCACGTGCGCGTTCTGCCAAAAGCACCATTTGCATGCACATCTTGTGGTTTTGCAGAAAACTTCAATCTCGTCTACCAAAAGATGCATGTGCATGCTTAAAACGCGTTTTCTCACGAATCCGTGCGCGGGTGCTAAAAAGAGCAGCATCGGCATGCTTAGCACGTTGTTTGGTAGAAATCCACGTGCGCGTTCTGCGAAAAGCACCATTTGCATGCACATCTTGTGGTTTTGCAGAAAACTTCAATCTCGTCTACCAAAAGATGCATGTGCATGCTTAAAACGCGTTTTCGCACAAATCCGTCCGCGGGTGCTAAAAAGAGCAGCATCGGCATGCTTAGCACGTTGTTTGGTAGAAATCCACGTGGGCGTTCTGCGAAAAGCACCATTTGCATGCACATCTTGTGGTTTTGCAGAAAACTTCATCCGCGTCTACCAAAAGATGCATGTGCATGCTTAAAACGCGTTTTCGCACGAATCCGTGCGCGGGTGCTAAAAAGAGCAGCATCGGCATGCTTAGCACGTTGTTTGTAGAAATCCACGTGCGCGTTGTGCGAAAAGCACCATTTGCATGCACATCTTGTGGTTTTGCAGAAAACTTCAATCTCGTCTACCAAAAGATGCATGTGCATGCTTAAAACGCGTTTTCGCACGAATCCGTGCGCGGGTGCTAAAAAGAGCAGCATCGGCATGCTTAGCACGTTGTTTGGTAGAAATCCACGTGCGCGTTCTGCGAAAAGCACCATTTGCATGCACATCTTGTGGTTTTGCAGAAAACTTCAATCTCGTCTACTAAAAGATGCATGTGCATGCTTAAAACGCGTTTTCGCACGAATCCGTGCGCGGGTGCTAAAAAGAGCAGCATCGGCATGCTTAGCACGTTGTTTGGTAGAAATCCACGTGCGCGTTCTGCGAAAAGCACCATTTGCATGCACATCTTGTGGTTTTGCAGAAAACTTCATCCGCGTCTACCAAAAGATGCATGTGCATGCTTAAAACGCGTTTTCGCACGAATCCGTGCGCGGGTGCTAAAAAGAGCAGCATCGGCATGCTTAACACGTTGTTTGGTAGAAATCCACGTGCGCGTTCTGCGAAAAGCACCATTTGCATGCACATCTTGTGGTTTTGCAGAAAACTTCAATCTCGTCTACCAAAAGATGCATGTGCATGCTTAAAACGCGTTTTCGCACAAATCCGTGCGCGGGTGCTAAAAAGAGCAGCATCGGCATGCTTAGCACGTTGTTTGCTAGAAATCCACGTGGGCGTTCTGCGAAAAGCACCATTTGCATGCACATCTTGTGGTTTTGCAGAAAACTTCATCCGCGTCTACCAAAAGATGCATGTGCATGCTGAAAACGCGTTTTCGCACGAATCCGTGCGCGGGTGCTAAAAAGAGCAGCATCGGCATGCTTAGCACGTTGTTTGGTAGAAATCAACGTACGCGTTCTGCGAAAAGCACCATTTGCATGCACATCTTGTGGTTTTGCAGAAAACTTCAATCTCGTCTACCAAAAGATGCATGTGCATGCTTAAAACGCGTTTTCGCACAAATCCGTGCGTGGGTGCTAAAAAGAGCAGCATCGGCATGCTTAGCACGTTGTTTGGTAGAAATCAACGTGCGCGTTCTGCGAAAAGCACCATTTGCATGCACGTCTTGTGGTTTTGCAGAAAACTTCGATCTCGTCTACCCAAAGATGCATGTGCATGCTTAAAACGCGTTTTCGCACAAATCCGTGCGCGGGTGCTAAAAAGAGCAGCATCGGCATGCTTAGCACGTCGTTTGGTAGAAATCCACGTGCGCGTTCTGCCAAAAGCACCATTTGCATGCACATCTTGTGGTTTTGCAGAAAACTTCATCCGCGTCTACCAAAAGATGCATGTGCATGCTTAAAACGCGTTTTCGCACGAATCCGTGCGCGGGTGCTAAAAAGAGCAGCATCGGCATGCTTAACACGTTGTTTGGTAGAAATCCACGTGCGCGTTCTGCGAAAAGCACCATTTGCATGCACATCTTGTGGTTTTGCAGAAAACTTCAATCTCGTCTACCAAAAGATGCATGTGCATGCTTAAAACGCGTTTTCGCACAAATCCGTGCGTGGGTGCTAAAAAGAGCAGCATCGGCATGCTTAGCACGTTGTTTGGTAGAAATCAACGTACGCGTTCTGCGAAAAGCACCATTTGCATGCACATCTTGTGGTTTTGCAGAAAACTTCAATCTCGTCTACCAAAAGATGCATGTGCATGCTTAAAACGCGTTTTCGCACAAATCCGTGCGCGGGTGCTAAAAAGAGCAGCATCGGCATGCTTAGCACGTCGTTTGGTAGAAATCCACGTGCGCGTTCTGCCAAGAGCACCATTTGCATGCACATATTGTGGTTTTGCAGAAAACTTCATCCGCGTCTACCAAAAGATGCATGTGCATGCTTAAAACGCGTTTTCGCACGAATCCGTGCGCGGGTGCTAAAAAGAGCAGCATCGGCATGCTTAGCACGTTGTTTGGTAGAAATCAACGTGCGCGTTCTGCGAAAAGCACCATTTGCATGCACGTCTTGTGGTTTTGCAGAAAACTTCGATCTCGTCTACCAAAAGATGCATGTGCATGCTTAAAACGCGTTTTCGCACAAATCCGTGCGCGGGTGCTAAAAAGAGCAGCATCGGCATGCTTAGCACGTCGTTTGGTAGAAATCCACGTGCGCGTTCTGCCAAAAGCACCATTTGCATGCACATCTTGTGGTTTTGCAGAAAACTTCATCCGCGTCTACCAAAAGATGCATGTGCATGCTTAAAACGCGTTTTCGCACAAATCCGTGCGCGGGTGCTAAAAAGAGCAGCATCGGCATGCTTAGCACGTCGTTTGGTAGAAATCCACGTGCGCGTTCTGCCAAAAGCACCATTTGCATGCACATCTTGTGGTTTTGCAGAAAACTTCATCCGCGTCTACCAAAAGATGCATGTGCATGCTTAAAACGCGTTTTCGCACGAATCCGTGCGCGGGTGCTAAAAAGAGCAGCATCGGCATGCTTAACACGTTGTTTGGTAGAAATCCACGTGCGCCTTCTGCGAAAAGCACCATTTGCATGCACATCTTGTGGTTTTGCAGAAAACTTCAATCTCGTCTACCAAAAGATGCATGTGCATGCTTAAAACGCGTTTTCGCACAAATCCGTGCGCGGGTGCTAAAAAGAGCAGCATCGGCATGCTTAGCACGTTGTTTGCTAGAAATCCACGTGGGCGTTCTGCGAAAAGCACCATTTGCATGCACATCTTGTGGTTTTGCAGAAAACTTCATCCGCGTCTACCAAAAGATGCATGTGCATGCTTAAAACGCGTTTTCGCACAAATCCGTGCGCGGGTGCTAAAAAGAGCAGCATCGGCATGCTTAGCACGTCGTTTGGTAGAAATCCACGTGCGCGTTCTGCAAAAAGCACCATTTGCATGCACATCTTGTGGTTTTGCAGAAAACTTCATCCGCGTCTACCAAAAGATGCATGTGCATGCTTAAAACGCGTTTTCGGACAAATGCGTGCGCGGGTGCTAAAAAGAGCAGCATCGGCATGCTTAGCATGTCGTTTGGTAGAAATCCACGAGCGCGTTCTGCAAAAAGCACCATTTGCATGCACATCTTGTGGTTTTGCAGAAAACTTCATCCGCGTCTACCTAAAGATGCATGTGCATGCTTAAAACGCGTTTTCGCACAAATCCGTGCGCGGGTGCTAAAAAGAGCAGCATCGGCATGCTTAGCACGTCGTTTGGTAGAAATCCACGTGCGCGTTCTGCAAAAAGCACCATTTGCATGCACATCTTGTGGTTTTGCAGAAAACTTCATCCGCGTCCACCAAAAGATGCATGTGCATGCTTAAAACGCGTTTTCGGACAAATGCGTGCGCGGGTGCTAAAAAGAGCAGCATCGGCATGCTTAGCACGTCGTTTGGTAGAAATCCACGAGCGCGTTCTGCAAAAAGCACCATTTGCATGCACATCTTGTGGTTTTGCAGAAAACTTCATCCGCGTCTACCAAAAGATGCATGTGCATGCTTAAAACGCGTTTTCGCACGAATCCGTGCGCGGGTGCTAAAAAGAGCAGCATCGGCATGCTTAACACGTTGTTTGGTAGAAATCCACGTGCGCGTTCTGCGAAAAGCACCATTTGCATGCACATCTTGTGGTTTTGCAGAAAACTTCAATCTCGTCTACCAAAAGATGCATGTGCATGCTTAAAACGCGTTTTCGCACAAATCCGTGCGTGGGTGCTAAAAAGAGCAGCATCGGCATGCTTAGCACGTTGTTTGGTAGAAATCAACGTACGCGTTCTGCGAAAAGCACCATTTGCATGCACATCTTGTGGTTTTGCAGAAAACTTCAATCTCGTCTACCAAAAGATGCATGTGCATGCTTAAAACGCGTTTTCGCACAAATCCGTGCGCGGGTGCTAAAAAGAGCAGCATCGGCATGCTTAGCACGTCGTTTGGTAGAAATCCACGTGCGCGTTCTGCCAAGAGCACCATTTGCATGCACATCTTGTGGTTTTGCAGAAAACTTCATCCGCGTCTACCAAAAGATGCATGTGCATGCTTAAAACGCGTTTTCGCACGAATCCGTGCGCGGGTGCTAAAAAGAGCAGCATCGGCATGCTTAACACGTTGTTTGGTAGAAATCCACGTGCGCGTTCTGCGAAAAGCACCATTTGCATGCACATCTTGTGGTTTTGCAGAAAACTTCAATCTCGTCTACCAAAAGATGCATGTGCATGCTTAAAACGCGTTTTCGCACAAATCCGTGCGCGGGTGCTAAAAAGAGCAGCATCGGCATGCTTAGCACGTTGTTTGCTAGAAATCCACGTGGGCGTTCTGCGAAAAGCACCATTTGCATGCACATCTTGTGGTTTTGCAGAAAACTTCATCCGCGTCTACCAAAAGATGCATGTGCATGCTGAAAACGCGTTTTCGCACGAATCCGTGCGCGGGTGCTAAAAAGAGCAGCATCGGCATGCTTAGCACGTTGTTTGGTAGAAATCAACGTACGCGTTCTGCGAAAAGCACCATTTGCATGCACATCTTGTGGTTTTGCAGAAAACTTCAATCTCGTCTACCAAAAGATGCATGTGCATGCTTAAAACGCGTTTTCGCACAAATCCGTGCGTGGGTGCTAAAAAGAGCAGCATCGGCATGCTTAGCACGTTGTTTGGTAGAAATCAACGTGCGCGTTCTGCGAAAAGCACCATTTGCATGCACGTCTTGTGGTTTTGCAGAAAACTTCATCCGCGTCTACCAAAAGATGCATGTGCATGCTGAAAACGCGTTTTCGCACGAATCCGTGCGCGGGTGCTAAAAAGAGCAGCATCGGCATGCTTAGCACGTTGTTTGGTAGAAATCAACGTACGCGTTCTGCGAAAAGCACCATTTGCATGCACATCTTGTGGTTTTGCAGAAAACTTCAATCTCGTCTACCAAAAGATGCATGTGCATGCTTAAAACGCGTTTTCGCACAAATCCGTGCGTGGGTGCTAAAAAGAGCAGCATCGGCATGCTTAGCACGTTGTTTGGTAGAAATCAACGTGCGCGTTCTGCGAAAAGCACCATTTGCATGCACGTCTTGTGGTTTTGCAGAAAACTTCGATCTCGTCTACCAAAAGATGCATGTGCATGCTTAAAACGCGTTTTCGCACAAATCCGTGCGCGGGTGCTAAAAAGAGCAGCATCGGCATGCTTAGCACGTCGTTTGGTAGAAATCCACGTGCGCGTTCTGCCAAAAGCACCATTTGCATGCACATCTTGTGGTTTTGCAGAAAACTTCATCCGCGTCTACCAAAAGATGCATGTGCATGCTTAAAACGCGTTTTCGCACGAATCCGTGCGCGGGTGCTAAAAAGAGCAGCATCGGCATGCTTAACACGTTGTTTGGTAGAAATCCACGTGCGCGTTCTGCGAAAAGCACCATTTGCATGCACATCTTGTGGTTTTGCAGAAAACTTCAATCTCGTCTACCAAAAGATGCATGTGCATGCTTAAAACGCGTTTTCGCACAAATCCGTGCGTGGGTGCTAAAAAGAGCAGCATCGGCATGCTTAGCACGTTGTTTGGTAGAAATCAACGTACGCGTTCTGCGAAAAGCACCATTTGCATGCACATCTTGTGGTTTTGCAGAAAACTTCAATCTCGTCTACCAAAAGATGCATGTGCATGCTTAAAACGCGTTTTCGCACAAATCCGTGCGCGGGTGCTAAAAAGAGCAGCATCGGCATGCTTAGCACGTCGTTTGGTAGAAATCCACGTGCGCGTTCTGCCAAGAGCACCATTTGCATGCACATCTTGTGGTTTTGCAGAAAACTTCATCCGCGTCTACCAAAAGATGCATGTGCATGCTTAAAACGCGTTTTCGCACGAATCCGTGCGCGGGTGCTAAAAAGAGCAGCATCGGCATGCTTAGCACGTTGTTTGGTAGAAATCAACGTGCGCGTTCTGCGAAAAGCACCATTTGCATGCACGTCTTGTGGTTTTGCAGAAAACTTCGATCTCGTCTACCAAAAGATGCATGTGCATGCTTAAAACGCGTTTTCGCACAAATCCGTGCGCGGGTGCTAAAAAGAGCAGCATCGGCATGCTTAGCACGTCGTTTGGTAGAAATCCACGTGCGCGTTCTGCCAAAAGCACCATTTGCATGCACATCTTGTGGTTTTGCAGAAAACTTCATCCGCGTCTACCAAAAGATGCATGTGCATGCTTAAAACGCGTTTTCGCACAAATCCGTGCGCGGGTGCTAAAAAGAGCAGCATCGGCATGCTTAGCACGTCGTTTGGTAGAAATCCACGTGCGCGTTCTGCCAAAAGCACCATTTGCATGCACATCTTGTGGTTTTGCAGAAAACTTCATCCGCGTCTACCAAAAGATGCATGTGCATGCTTAAAACGCGTTTTCGCACGAATCCGTGCGCGGGTGCTAAAAAGAGCAGCATCGGCATGCTTAACACGTTGTTTGGTAGAAATCCACGTGCGCCTTCTGCGAAAAGCACCATTTGCATGCACATCTTGTGGTTTTGCAGAAAACTTCAATCTCGTCTACCAAAAGATGCATGTGCATGCTTAAAACGCGTTTTCGCACAAATCCGTGCGCGGGTGCTAAAAAGAGCAGCATCGGCATGCTTAGCATGTCGTTTGGTAGAAATCCACGAGCGCGTTCTGCAAAAAGCACCATTTGCATGCACATCTTGTGGTTTTGCAGAAAACTTCATCCGCGTCTACCTAAAGATGCATGTGCATGCTTAAAACGCGTTTTCGCACAAATCCGTGCGCGGGTGCTAAAAAGAGCAGCATCGGCATGCTTAGCACGTCGTTTGGTAGAAATCCACGTGCGCGTTCTGCAAAAAGCACCATTTGCATGCACATCTTGTGGTTTTGCAGAAAACTTCATCCGCGTCCACCAAAAGATGCATGTGCATGCTTAAAACGCGTTTTCGGACAAATGCGTGCGCGGGTGCTAAAAAGAGCAGCATCGGCATGCTTAGCACGTCGTTTGGTAGAAATCCACGAGCGCGTTCTGCAAAAAGCACCATTTGCATGCACATCTTGTGGTTTTGCAGAAAACTTCATCCGCGTCTACCAAAAGATGCATGTGCATGCTTAAAACGCGTTTTCGCACGAATCCGTGCGCGGGTGCTAAAAAGAGCAGCATCGGCATGCTTAACACGTTGTTTGGTAGAAATCCACGTGCGCGTTCTGCGAAAAGCACCATTTGCATGCACATCTTGTGGTTTTGCAGAAAACTTCAATCTCGTCTACCAAAAGATGCATGTGCATGCTTAAAACGCGTTTTCGCACAAATCCGTGCGCGGGTGCTAAAAAGAGCAGCATCGGCATGCTTAGCACGTTGTTTGGTAGAAATCCACGTGGGCGTTCTGCGAAAAGCACCATTTGCATGCACATCTTGTGGTTTTGCAGAAAACTTCATCCGCGTCTACCAAAAGATGCATGTGCATGCTTAAAACGCGTTTTCGCACGAATCCGTGCGCGGGTGCTAAAAAGAGCAGCATCGGCATGCTTAGCACGTTGTTTGGTAGAAATCAACGTACGCGTTGTGCGAAAAGCACCATTTGCATGCACATCTTGTGGTTTTGCAGAAAACTTCAATCTCGTCTACCAAAAGATGCATGTGCATGCTTAAAACGCGTTTTCGCACAAATCCGTGCGTGGGTGCTAAAAAGAGCAGCATCGGCATGCTTAGCACGTCTTTTGGTAGAAATCCACGTGCGCGTTCTGCCAAGAGCACCATTTGCATGCACATCTTGTGGTTTTGCAGAAAACTTCATCCGCGTCTACCAAAAGATGCATGTGCATGCTTAAAACGCGTTTTCGCACGAATCCGTGCGCGGGTGCTAAAAAGAGCAGCATCGGCATGCTTAGCACGTTGTTTGGTAGAAATCAACGTGCGCGTTCTGCGAAAAGCACCATTTGCATGCACGTCTTGTGGTTTTGCAGAAAACTTCGATCTCGTCTACCAAAAGATGCATGTGCATGCTTAAAACGCGTTTTCGCACGAATCCGTGCGCGGGTGCTAAAAAGAGCAGCATCGGCATGCTTAGCACGTTGTTTGGTAGAAATCCACGTGCGCGTTCTGCGAAAAGCACCATTTGCATGCACATCTTGTGGTTTTGCAGAAAACTTCAATCTCGTCTACCAAAAGATGCATGTGCATGCTTAAAACGCGTTTTCGCACAAATCCGTGCGCGGGTGCTAAAAAGAGCAGCATCGGCATGCTTAGCACGTCTTTTGGTAGAAATCCACGTGCGCGTTCTGCCAAGAGCACCATTTGCATGCACATCTTGTGGTTTTGCAGAAAACTTCATCCGCGTCTACCAAAAGATGCATGTGCATGCTTAAAACGCGTTTTCGCACGAATCCGTGCGCGGGTGCTAAAAAGAGCAGCATCGGCATGCTTAGCACGTTGTTTGGTAGAAATCAACGTGCGCGTTCTGCGAAAAGCACCATTTGCATGCACGTCTTGTGGTTTTGCAGAAAACTTCGATCTCGTCTACCAAAAGATGCATGTGCATGCTTAAAACGCGTTTTCGCACGAATCCGTGCGCGGGTGCTAAAAAGAGCAGCATCGGCATGCTTAGCACGTTGTTTGGTAGAAATCCACGTGCGCGTTCTGCGAAAAGCACCATTTGCATGCACATATTGTGGTTTTGCAGAAAACTTCAATCTCGTCTACCAAAAGATGTATGTGCATGCTTAAAACGCGTTTTCGCACGAATCCGTGCGCGGGTGCTAAAAAGAGCAGCATCGGCATGCTTAGCACGTTGTTTGGTAGAAATCCACGTGCGCGTTCTGCGAAAAGCACCATTTGCATGCAAATCTTGTGGTTTTGCAGAAAACTTCAATCTCGTCTACCAAAAGATGCATGTGCATGCTTAAAACGCGTTTTCGCACAAATCCGTGCGCGGGTGCTAAAAAGAGCAGCATCGGCATGCTTAGCACGTCGTTTGGTAGAAATCCACGTGCGCGTTCTGCCAAAAGCACCATTTGCATGCACATCTTGTGGTTTTGCAGAAAACTTCATCCGCGTCTACCAAAAGATGCATGTGCATGCTTAAAACGCGTTTTCGCACGAATCCGTGCGCGGGTGCTAAAAAGAGCAGCATCGGCATGCTTAGCACGTTCTTTGGTAGAAATCCACGTGCGCGTTCTGCGAAAAGCACCATTTGCATGCACATCTTGTGGTTTTGCAGAAAACTTCAATCTCGTCTACCAAAAGATGCATGTGCATGCTTAAAACGCGTTTTCGCACGAATCCGTGCGCGGGTGCTAAAAAGAGCAGCATCGGCATGCTTAGCACGTTGTTTGGTAGAAATCCACGTGCGCGTTCTGCGAAAAGCACCATTTGCATGCACATCTTGTGGTTTTGCAGAAAACTTCAATCTCGTCTACCAAAAGATGCATGTGCATGCTTAAAACGCGTTTTCGCACGAATCCGTGCGCGGGTGCTAAAAAGAGCAGCATCGGCATGCTTAGCACGTTGTTTGGTAGAAATCCACGTGCGTGTTCTGCCAAAAGCACCATTTGCATGCACATCTTGTGGTTTTGCAGAAAACTTCATCCGCGTCTACCAAAATATGCATGTGCATGCTTAAAACGCGTTTTCGCACGAATCCGTGCGCGGGTGCTAAAAAGAGCAGCATCGGCATGCTTAGCACGTTGTTTGGTAGAAATCCACGTGCGCGTTCTGCGAAAAGCACCATTTGCATGCACATCTTGTGGTTTTGCAGAAAACTTCAATCTCGTCTACCAAAAGATGCATGTGCATGCTTAAAACGCGTTTTCGCACGAATCCGTGCGCGGGTGCTAAAAAGAGCAGCATCGGCATGCTTAGCACGTTGTTTGGTAGAAATCCACGTGCGCGTTCTGCGAAAAGCACCATTTGCATGCACATCTTGTGGTTTTGCAGAAAACTTCAATCTCGTCTACCAAAAGATGCATGTGTATGCTTAAAACGCGTTTTCGCACAAATCCGTGCGCGGGTGCTAAAAAGAGCAGCATCGGCATGCTTAGCACGTCGTTTGGTAGAAATCCACGTGCGCGTTCTGCCAAGAGCACCATTTGCATGCACATCTTGTGGTTTTGCAGAAAACTTCATCCGCGTCTACCAAAAGATGCATGTGCATGCTTAAAACGCGTTTTCGCACGAATCCGTGCGCGGGTGCTAAAAAGAGCAGCATCGGCATGCTTAGCACGTCGTTTGGTAGAAATCCACGTGCGCGTTCTGCCAAAAGCACCATTTGCATGCACATCTTGTGGTTTTGCAGAAAACTTCATCCGCGTCTACCAAAAGATGCATGTGCATGCTTAAAACGCGTTTTCGCACAAATCCGTGCGCGTGTGCTAAAAAGAGCAGCATCGGCATGCTTAGCACGTCGTTTGGTAGAAATCCACGTGCGCGTTCTGCCAAAAGCACCATTTGCATGCACATCTTGTGGTTTTGCAGAAAACTTCATCCGCGTCTACCAAAAGATGCATGTGCATGCTTAAAACGCGTTTTCGCGCGAATCCGTGCGCGGGTGCTAAAAAGAGCAGCATCGGCATGCTTAGCACGTTGTTTGGTAGAAATCCACGTGCGCGTTCTGCGAAAAGCACCATTTGCATGCACATCTTGTGGTTTTGCAGAAAACTTCAATCTCGTCTACCAAAAGATGCATGTGCATGCTTAAAACGCGTTTTCGCACGAATCCGTGCGCGGGTGCTAAAAAGAGCAGCATCGGCATGCTTAGCACGTTGTTTGGTAGAAATCCACGTGCGCGTTCTGCGAAAAGCACCATTTGCATGCACATCTTGTGGTTTTGCAGAAAACATCAATCTCGTCTACCAAAAGATGCATGTGCATGCTTAAAACGCGTTTTCGCACGAATCCGTGCGCGGGTGCTAAAAAGAGCAGCATCGGCATGCTTAGCACGTTGTTTGGTAGAAATCCACGTGGGCGTTCTGCGAAAAGCACCATTTGCATGCACATCTTGTGGTTTTGCAGAAAACTTCATCCGCGTCTACCAAAAGATGCATGTGCATGCTTAAAACGCGTTTTCGCACGAATCCGCGCGCGGGTGCTAAAAAGAGCAGCATCGGCATGCTTAGCACGTCGTTTGGTAGAAATCCACGTGCGCGTTCTGCCAAGAGCACCATTTGCATGCACATCTTGTGGTTTTGCAGAAAACTTCATCCGCGTCTACCAAAAGATGCATGTGCATGCTTAAAACGCGTTTTCGCACGAATCCGTGCTCGGGTGCTAAAAAGAGCAGCATCGGCATGCTTAGCACGTTGTTTGGTAGAAATCCACGTGCGCGTTCTGCGAAAAGCACCATTTGCATGCACATATTGTGGTTTTGCAGAAAACTTCAATCTCGTCTACCAAAAGATGTATGTGCATGCTTAAAACGCGTTTTCGCACGAATCCGTGCGCGGGTGCTAAAAAGAGCAGCATCGGCATGCTTAGCACGTTGTTTGGTAGAAATCCACGTGCGCGTTCTGCGAAAAGCACCATTTGCATGCAAATCTTGTGGTTTTGCAGAAAACTTCAATCTCGTCTACCAAAAGATGCATGTGCATGCTTAAAACGCGTTTTCGCACAAATCCGTGCGCGGGTGCTAAAAAGAGCAGCATCGGCATGCTTAGCACGTCGTTTGGTAGAAATCCACGTGCGCGTTCTGCCAAAAGCACCATTTGCATGCACATCTTGTGGTTTTGCAGAAAACTTCATCCGCGTCTACCAAAAGATGCATGTGCATGCTTAAAACGCGTTTTCGCACGAATCCGTGCGCGGGTGCTAAAAAGAGCAGCATCGGCATGCTTAGCACGTTCTTTGGTAGAAATCCACGTGCGCGTTCTGCGAAAAGCACCATTTGCATGCACATCTTGTGGTTTTGCAGAAAACTTCAATCTCGTCTACCAAAAGATGCATGTGCATGCTTAAAACGCGTTTTCGCACGAATCCGTGCGCGGGTGCTAAAAAGAGCAGCATCGGCATGCTTAGCACGTTGTTTGGTAGAAATCCACGTGCGCGTTCTGCGAAAAGCACCATTTGCATGCACATCTTGTGGTTTTGCAGAAAACTTCAATCTCGTCTACCAAAAGATGCATGTGCATGCTTAAAACGCGTTTTCGCACGAATCCGTGCGCGGGTGCTAAAAAGAGCAGCATCGGCATGCTTAGCACGTTGTTTGGTAGAAATCCACGTGCGCGTTCTGCCAAAAGCACCATTTGCATGCACATCTTGTGGTTTTGCAGAAAACTTCATCCGCGTCTACCAAAATATGCATGTGCATGCTTAAAACGCGTTTTCGCACGAATCCGTGCGCGGGTGCTAAAAAGAGCAGCATCGGCATGCTTAGCACGTTGTTTGGTAGAAATCCACGTGCGCGTTCTGCGAAAAGCACCATTTGCATGCACATCTTGTGGTTTTGCAGAAAACTTCAATCTCGTCTACCAAAAGATGCATGTGCATGCTTAAAACGCGTTTTCGCACGAATCCGTGCGCGGGTGCTAAAAAGAGCAGCATCGGCATGCTTAGCACGTTGTTTGGTAGAAATCCACGTGCGCGTTCTGCGAAAAGCACCATTTGCATGCACATCTTGTGGTTTTGCAGAAAACTTCAATCTCGTCTACCAAAAGATGCATGTGTATGCTTAAAACGCGTTTTCGCACAAATCCGTGCGCGGGTGCTAAAAAGAGCAGCATCGGCATGCTTAGCACGTCGTTTGGTAGAAATCCACGTGCGCGTTCTGCCAAGAGCACCATTTGCATGCACATCTTGTGGTTTTGCAGAAAACTTCATCCGCGTCTACCAAAAGATGCATGTGCATGCTTAAAACGCGTTTTCGCACGAATCCGTGCGCGGGTGCTAAAAAGAGCAGCATCGGCATGCTTAGCACGTCGTTTGGTAGAAATCCACGTGCGCGTTCTGCCAAGAGCACCATTTGCATGCACATCTTGTGGTTTTGCAGAAAACTTCATCCGCGTCTACCAAAAGATGCATGTGCATGCTTAAAACGCGTTTTCGCACGAATCCGTGCTCGGGTGCTAAAAAGAGCAGCATCGGCATGCTTAGCACGTTGTTTGGTAGAAATCAACGTGCGCGTTCTGCGAAAAGCACCATTTGCATGCACGTCTTGTGGTTTTGCAGAAAACTTCGATCTCGTCTACCAAAAGATGCATGTGCATGCTTAAAACGCGTTTTCGCACAAATCCGTGCGCGTGTGCTAAAAAGAGCAGCATCGGCATGCTTAGCACGTCGTTTGGTAGAAATCCACGTGCGCGTTCTGCCAAAAGCACCATTTGCATGCACATCTTGTGGTTTTGCAGAAAACTTCATCCGCGTCTACCAAAAGATGCATGTGCATGCTTAAAACGCGTTTTCGCGCGAATCCGTGCGCGGGTGCTAAAAAGAGCAGCATCGGCATGCTTAGCACGTCGTTTGGTAGAAATCCACGTGCGCGTTCTGCCAAAAGCACCATTTGCATGCACATCTTGTGGTTTTGCAGAAAACTTCAATCTCGTCTACCAAAAGATGCATGTGCATGCTTAAAACGCGTTTTCGCACGAATCCGTGCGCGGGTGCTAAAAAGAGCAGCATCGGCATGCTTAGCACGTTGTTTGGTAGAAATCCACGTGCGCGTTCTGCGAAAAGCACCATTTGCATGCACATCTTGTGGTTTTGCAGAAAACTTCAATCTCGTCTACCAAAAGATGCATGTGCATGCTTAAAACGCGTTTTCGCACGAATCCGTGCGCGGGTGCTAAAAAGAGCAGCATCGGCATGCTTAGCACGTTTTTTGGTAGAAATCCACGTGCGCGTTCTGCGAAAAGCACCATTTGCATGCACATCTTGTGGTTTTGCAGAAAACATCAATCTCGTCTACCAAAAGATGCATGTGCATGCTTAAAACGCGTTTTCGCACGAATCCGTGCGCGGGTGCTAAAAAGAGCAGCATCGGCATGCTTAGCACGTTGTTTGGTAGAAATCCACGTGGGCGTTCTGCGAAAAGCACCATTTGCATGCACATCTTGTGGTTTTGCAGAAAACTTCATCCGCGTCTACCAAAAGATGCATGTGCATGCTTAAAACGCGTTTTCGCACGAATCCGCGCGCGGGTGCTAAAAAGAGCAGCATCGGCATGCTTAGCACGTCGTTTGGTAGAAATCCACGTGCGCGTTCTGCCAAGAGCACCATTTGCATGCACATCTTGTGGTTTTGCAGAAAACTTCATCCGCGTCTACCAAAAGATGCATGTGCATGCTTAAAACGCGTTTTCGCACGAATCCGTGCTCGGGTGCTAAAAAGAGCAGCATCGGCATGCTTAGCACGTTGTTTGGTAGAAATCAACGTGCGCGTTCTGCGAAAAGCACCATTTGCATGCACGTCTTGTGGTTTTGCAGAAAACTTCGATCTCGTCTACCAAAAGATGCATGTGCATGCTTAAAACGCGTTTTCGCACAAATCCGTGCGCGGGTGCTAAAAAGAGCAGCATCGGCATGCTTAGCACGTTGTTTGGTAGAAATCAACGTGCGCGTTCTGCGAAAAGCACCATTTGCATGCACGTCTTGTGGTTTTGCAGAAAACTTCAATCTCGTCTACCAAAAGATGCATGTGCATGCTTAAAACGCGTTTTCGCACAAATCCGTGCGCGGGTGCTAAAAAGAGCAGCATCGGCATGCTTAGCACGTTGTTTGGTAGAAATCCACGTGGGCGTTCTGCGAAAAGCACCATTTGCATGCACATCTTGTGGTTTTGCAGAAAACTTCATCCGCGTCTACCAAAAGATGCATGTGCATGCTTAAAACGCGTTTTCGCACGAATCCGTGCGCGGGTGCTAAAAAGAGCAGCATCGGCATGCTTAGCACGTTGTTTGGTAGAAATCAACGTACGCGTTCTGCGAAAAGCACCATTTGCATGCACATCTTGTGGTTTTGCAGAAAACTTCAATCTCGTCTACCAAAAGATGCATGTGCATGCTTAAAACGCGTTTTCGCACAAATCCGTGCGTGGGTGCTAAAAAGAGCAGCATCGGCATGCTTAGCACGTCGTTTGGTAGAAATCCACGTGCGCGTTCTGCCAAAAGCACCATTTGCATGCACATCTTGTGGTTTTGCAGAAAACTTCAATCTCGTCTACCAAAAGATGCATGTGCATGCTTAAAACGCGTTTTCTCACGAATCCGTGCGCGGGTGCTAAAAAGAGCAGCATCGGCATGCTTAGCACGTTGTTTGGTAGAAATCCACGTGCGCGTTCTGCGAAAAGCACCATTTGCATGCACATCTTGTGGTTTTGCAGAAAACTTCAATCTCGTCTACCAAAAGATGCATGTGCATGCTTAAAACGCGTTTTCGCACAAATCCGTCCGCGGGTGCTAAAAAGAGCAGCATCGGCATGCTTAGCACGTTGTTTGGTAGAAATCCACGTGGGCGTTCTGCGAAAAGCACCATTTGCATGCACATCTTGTGGTTTTGCAGAAAACTTCATCCGCGTCTACCAAAAGATGCATGTGCATGCTTAAAACGCGTTTTCGCACGAATCCGTGCGCGGGTGCTAAAAAGAGCAGCATCGGCATGCTTAGCACGTTGTTTGGTAGAAATCCACGTGCGCGTTCTGCGAAAAGCACCATTTGCATGCACATCTTCTGGTTTTGCAGAAAACTTCAATCTCGTCTACCAAAAGATGCATGTGCATGCTTAAAACGCGTTTTCGCACGAATCCGTGAGCGGGTGCTAAAAAGAGCAGCATCGGCATGCTTAGCACGTTGTTTGGTAGAAATCCACGTGCGCGTTCTGCGAAAAGCACCATTTGCATGCACATCTTGTGGTTTTGCAGAAAACTTCAATCTCGTCTACCAAAAGATGCATGTGCATGCTTAAAACGCGTTTTCGCACGAATCCGTGAGCGGGTGCTAAAAAGAGCAGCATCGGCATGCTTAGCACGTTGTTTGGTAGAAATCCACGTGCGCGTTCTGCGAAAAGCACCATTTGCATGCCCATCTTGTGGTTTTGCAGAAAACTTCAATCTCGTCTACCAAAAGATGCATGTGCATGCTTAAAACGCGTTTTCGCACGAATCCGTGCGCGGGTGCTAAAAAGAGCAGCATCGGCATGCTTAGCACGTTGTTTGGTAGAAATCCACGTGCGCGTTCTGCGAAAAGCACCATTTGCATGCACATCTTGTGGTTTTGCAGAAAACTTCATCCGCGTCTACCAAAAGATGCATGTGCATGCTTAAAACGCGTTTTCGCACGAATCCGTGCGCGGGTGCTAAAAAGAGCAGCATCGGCATGCTTAGCACGTCGTTTGGTAGAAATCCACGTGCGCGTTCTGCGAAAAGCACCATTTGCATGCACATCTTGTGGTTTTGCAGAAAACTTCAATCTCGTCTACCAAAAGATGCATGTGCATGCTTAAAACGCGTTTTCGCACGAATCCGTGCGCGGGTGCTAAAAAGAGCAGCATCGGCATGCTTAGCACGTTGTTTGGTAGAAATCCACGTGCGCGTTCTGCGAAAAGCACCATTTGCATGCACATCTTGTGGTTTTGCAGAAAACTTCAATCTCGTCTACCAAAAGATGCATGTGCATGCTTAAAACGCGTTTTCGCACGAATCCGTGCGCGGGTGCTAAAAAGAGCAGCATCGGCATGCTTAGCACGTTGTTTGGTAGAAATCCACGTGCGCGTTCTGCGAAAAGCACCATTTGCAGGCACATCTTGTGGTTTTGCAGAAAACTTCAATCTCGTCTACCAAAAGATGCATGTGCATGCTTAAAACGCGTTTTCGCACGAATCCGTGCGCGGGTGCTAAAAAGAGCAGCATCGGCATGCTTAGCACGTTGTTTGGTAGAAATCCACGTGCGCGTTCTGCGAAAAGCACCATTTGCATGCACATCTTGTGGTTTTGCAGAAAACTTCAATCTCGTCTACCAAAAGATGCATGTGCATGCTTAAAACGCGTTTTCGCACAAATCCGTGCGCGGGTGCTAAAAAGAGCAGCATCGGCATGCTTAGCACGTTGTTTGGTAGAAATCCACGTGCGCGTTCTGCGAAAAGCACCATTTGCATGCACATCTTGTGGTTTTGCAGAAAACTTCAATCTCGTCTACCAAAAGATGCATGTACACACGCGAGACAGATGCACAAATCCGTGCGCGGGTGCTAAAAAGAGCAGCATCGGCATGCTTAGCACGTCGTTTGCTAGAAATCCACGTGCGCGTTCTGCCAAGAGCACCATTTGCATGCACATCTTGTGGTTTTGCAGAAAACTTCATCCGCGTCTACCAAAAGATGCATGTGCATGCTTAAAACGCGTTTTCGCACGAATCCGTGCGCGGGTGCTAAAAAGAGCAGCATCGGCATGCTTAGCACGTCGTTTGGTAGAAATCCACGTGCGCGT
Organism: Dermacentor andersoni; assembly: GCF_023375885.2. NCBI lineage: Eukaryota > Metazoa > Arthropoda > Arachnida > Ixodida > Ixodidae > Dermacentor > Dermacentor andersoni. Next base: position 70,967 of record NW_027315014.1, read on the forward strand.
TCTGCCAAAAGGCACCATTTGCATGCACATCTTGTGGTTTTGCAGAAAACTTCATCCGCGTCTACCAAAAGATGCATGTGCAAGCTTAAAACGCGTTTTCGCACGAATCCGTGCGCGGGTGCTAAAAAGAGCAGCATCGGCATGCTTAGCACGTTGTTTGGTAGAAATCCACGTGCGCGTTCTACGAAAAGCACCATTTGCATGCACATCTTGCGGTTTTGCAGAAAACTTCAATCTCGTCTACCAAAAGATGCATGTGCATGCTTAAAACGCGTTTTCGCACAAATCCGTGCGCGGGTGCTAAAAAGAGCAGCATCGGCATGCTTAGCACGTCGTTTGGTAGAAATCCACGTGCGCGTTCTGCCAAAAGCACCATTTGCATGCACATCTTGTGGTTTTGCAGAAAACTTCAATCTCGTCTACCAAAAGATGCATGTGCATGCTTAAAACGCGTTTTCGCACGAATCCGTGCGCGGGTGCTAAAAAGAGCAGCATCGGCATGCTTAGCACGTTGTTTGGTAGAAATCCACGTGTGCGTTCTGCGAAAAGCACCATTTGCATGCACATCTTGTGGTTTTGCAGAAAACTTCAATCTCGTCTACCAAAAGATGCATGTGCATGCTTAAAACGCGTTTTCGCACGAATCCGGGCGCGGGTGCTAAAAAGAGCAGCATCGGCATGCTTAGCACGTTGTTTGGTAGAAATCCACGTGCGCGTTCTGCGAAAAGCACCATTTGCATGCACATCTTGTGGTTTTGCAGAAAACTTCAATCTCGTCTACCAAAAGATGCATGTGCATGCTTAAAACGCGTTTTCGCACGAATCCGTGCGCGGGTGCTAAAAAGAGCAGCATCGGCATGCTTAGCACGTTGTTTGGTAGAAATCCACGTGCGCGTTCTGCGAAAAGCACCATTTGCATGCACATCTTGTGGTTTTGCAGAAAACTTCAATCTCGTCTACCAAAAGATGCATGTGCATGCTTAAAACGCGTTTTCGCACAAATCCGTGCGCGGGTGCTAAAAAGAGCAGCATCGGCATGCTTAGCACGTCGTTTGGTAGAAATCCACGTGCGCGTTCTGCCAAGAGCACCATTTGCATGCACATCTTGTGGTTTTGCAGAAAACTTCATCCGCGTCTACCAAAAGATGCATGTGCATGCTTCAAACGCGTTTTCGCACGAATCCGTGCGCGGGTGCTAAAAAGAGCAGCATCGGCATGCTTAGCACGTCGTTTGGTAGAAATCCACGTGCGCGTTCTGCCAAAAGCACCATTTGCATGCACATCTTGTGGTTTTGCAGAAAACTTCATCCGCGTCTACCAAAAGATGCATGTGCATGCTTAAAACGCGTTTTCGCACGAATCCGTGCGCGGGTGCTAAAAAGAGCAGCATCGGCATGCTTAGCACGTTGTTTGGTAGAAATCCACGTGCGCGTTCTGCGAAAAGCACCATTTGCATGCACATCTTGTGGTTTTGCAGAAAACTTCAATCTCGTCTACCAAAAGATGCATGTGCATGCTTAAAACGCGTTTTCGCACAAATCCGTGCGCGGGTGCTAAAAAGAGCAGCATCGGCATGCTTAGCACGTCGTTTGGTAGAAATCCACGTGCGCGTTCTGCCAAGAGCACCATTTGCATGCACATCTTGTGGTTTTGCAGAAAACTTCATCCGCGTCTACCAAAAGATGCATGTGCATGCTTAAAACGCGTTTTCGCACGAATCCGTGCGCGGGTGCTAAAAAGAGCAGCATCGGCATGCTTAGCACGTCGTTTGGTAGAAATCCACGTGCGCGTTCTGCCAAAAGCACCATTTGCATGCACATCTTGTGGTTTTGCAGAAAACTTCATCCGCGTCTACCAAAAGATGCATGTGCAAGCTTAAAACGCGTTTTCGCACGAATCCGTGCGCGGGTGCTAAAAAGAGCAGCATCGGCATGCTTAGCACGTCGTTTGGTAGAAATCCACGTGCGCGTTCTACCAAAAGCACCATTTGCATGCACATCTTGTGGTTTTGCAGAAAACTTCATCCGCGTCTACCAAACGATGCATGTGCATGCTTAAAACGCGTTTTCGCGCGAATCCGTGCGCGGGTGCTAAAAAGAGCAGCATCGGCATGCTTAGCACGTCGTTTGGTAGAAATCCACGTGCGCGTTCTGCCAAAAGCACCATTTGCATGCACATCTTGTGGTTTTGCAGAAAACTTCAATCTCGTCTACCAAAAGATGCATGTGCATGCTTAAAACGCGTTTTCGCACGAATCCGTGCGCGGGTGCTAAAAAGAGCAGCATCGGCATGCTTAGCACGTTGTTTGGTAGAAATCCACGTGTGCGTTCTGCGAAAAGCACCATTTGCATGCACATCTTGTGGTTTTGCAGAAAACTTCAATCTCGTCTACCAAAAGATGCATGTGCATGCTTAAAACGCGTTTTCGCACGAATCCGTGCGCGGGTGCTAAAAATAGCAGCATCGGCATGCTTAGCACGTTGTTTGGTAGAAATCCACGTGCGCGTTCTGCGAAAAGCACCATTTGCATGCACATCTTGTGGTTTTGCAGAAAACTTCAATCTCGTCTACCAAAAGATGCATGTGCATGCTTAAAACGCGTTTTCGCACGAATCCGTGCGCGGGTGCTAAAAAGAGCAGCATCGGCATGCTTAGCACGTTGTTTGGTAGAAATCCACGTGCGCGTTTTGCGAAAAGCATCATTTGCATGCACATCTTGTGGTTTTGCAGAAAACTTCAATCTCGTCTACCAAAAGATGCATGTGCATGCTTAAAACGCGTTTTCGCACAAATCCGTGCGCGGGTGCTAAAAAGAGCAGCATCGGCATGCTTAGCACGTCGTTTGGTAGAAATCCACGTGCGCGTTCTGCCAAGAGCACCATTTGCATGCACATCTTGTGGTTTTGCAGAAGACTTCATCCGCGTCTACCAAAAGATGCATGTGCATGCTTAAAACGCGTTTTCGCACGAATCCGTGCGCGGGTGCTAAAAAGAGCAGCATCGGCATGCTTAGCACGTTGTTTGGTAGAAATCCACGTGCGCGTTCTGCGAAAAGCACCATTTGCATGCACATCTTGTGGTTTTGCAGAAAACTTCAATCTCGTCTACCAAAAGATGCATGTGCATGCTTAAAACGCGTTTTCGCACGAATCCGTGCGCGGGTGCTAAAAAGAGCAGCATCGGCATGCTTAGCACGTTGTTTGGTAGAAATCCACGTGCGCGTTCTGCGAAAAGCACCATTTGCATGCACATCTTGTGGTTTTGCAGAAAACTTCAATCTCGTCTACCAAAAGATGCATGTGCATGCTTAAAACGCGTTTTCGCACGAATCCGTGCGCGGGTGCTAAAAAGAGCAGCATCGGCATGCTTAGCACGTTGTTTGGTAGAAATCCACGTGCGCGTTCTGCGAAAAGCACCATTTGCATGCACATCTTGTGGTTTTGCAGAAAACTTCAATCTCGTCTACCAAAAGATGCATGTGCATGCTTAAAACGCGTTTTCGCACGAATCCGTGCGCGGGTGCTAAAAAGAGCAGCATCGGCATGCTTAGCACGTTGTTTGGTAGAACTCCACGTGCGCGTTCTGCGAAAAGCACCATTTGCATGCACATCTTGTGGTTTTGCAGAAAACTTCAATCTCGTCTACCAAAAGATGCATGTGCATGCTTAAAACGCGTTTTCGCACGAATCCGTGCGCGGGTGCTAAAAAGAGCAGCATCGGCATGCTTAGCACGTCGTTTGGTAGTAATCCACGTGCGCGTTCTGCCAAGAGCACCATTTGCATGCACATCTTGTGGTTTTGCAGAAAACTTCATCCGCGTCTACCAAAAGATGCATGTGCATGCTTAAAACGCGTTTTCGCACGAATCCGTGCGCGGGTGCTAAAAAGAGCAGCATCGGCATGCTTAGCACGTTGTTTGGTAGAAATCCACGTGCGCGTTCTGCGAAAAGCACCATTTGCATGCACATCTTGTCGTTTTGCAGAAAACTTCAATCTCGTCTACCAAAAGATGCATGTGCATGCTTAAAACGCGTTTTCGCACAAATCCGTGCGCGGGTGCTAAAAAGAGCAGCATCGGCATGCTTAGCACGTCGTTTGGTAGAAATCCACGTGCGCGTTCTGCCAAGAGCACCATTTGCATGCACATCTTGTGGTTTTGCAGAAAACTACATCCGCGTCTACCAAAAGATGCATGTGCATGCTTAAAACGCGTTTTCGCACGAATCCGTGCGCGGGTGCTAAAAAGAGCAGCATCGGCATGCTTAGCACGTCGTTTGGTAGAAATCCACGTGCGCGTTCTGCCAAAAGCACCATTTGCATGCACATCTTGTGGTTTTGCAGAAAACTTCATCCGCGTCTACCAAAAGATGCATGTGCAAGCTTAAAACGCGTTTTCGCATGAATCCGTGCGCGGGTGCTAAAAAGAGCAGCATCGGCACGCTTAGCACGTTGTTTGGTAGAAATCCACGTGCGCGTTCTACGAAAAGCACCATTTGCATGCACATCTTGTGGTTTTGCAGAAAACTTCAATCTCGTCTACCAAAAGATGCATGTGCATGCTTAAAACGCGTTTTCGCCCGAATCCGTGCGCGGGTGCTAAAAAGAGCAGCATCGGCATGCTTAGCACGTCGTTTGGTAGAAATCCACGTGCGCGTTCTGCCAAAAGCACCATTTGCATGCACATCTTGTGGTTTTGCAGAAAACTTCATCCGCGTCTACCAAACGATGCATGTGCATGCTTAAAACGCGTTTTCGCGCGAATCCGTGCGCGGGTGCTAAAAAGAGCAGCATCGGCATGCTTAGCACGTCGTTTGGTAGAAATCCACGTGCGCGTTCTGCCAAAAGCACCATTTGCATGCACATCTTGTGGTTTTGCAGAAAACTTCAATCTCGTCTACCAAAAGATGCATGTGCATGCTTAAAACGCGTTTTCGCACGAATCCGTGCGCGGGTGCTAAAAAGAGCAGCATCGGCATGCTTAGCACGTTGTTTGGTAGAAATCCACGTGTGCGTTCTGCGAAAAGCACCATTTGCATGCACATCTTGTGGTTTTGCAGAAAACTTCAATCTCGTCTACCAAAAGATGCATGTGCATGCTTAAAACGCGTTTTCGCACGAATCCGTGTGCGGGTGCTAAAAATAGCAGCATCGGCATGCTTAGCACGTTGTTTGGTAGAAATCCACGTGCGCGTTCTGCGAAAAGCACCATTTGCATGCACATCTTGTGGTTTTGCAGAAAACTTCAATCTCGTCTACCAAAAGATGCATGTGCATGCTTAAAACGCGTTTTCGCACGAATCCGTGCGCGGGTGCTAAAAAGAGCAGCATCGGCATGCTTAGCACGTTGTTTGGTAGAAATCCACGTGCGCGTTCTGCGAAAAGCACCATTTGCATGCACATCTTGTGGTTTTGCAGAAAACTTCAATCTCGTCTACCAAAAGATGCATGTGCATGCTTAAAACGCGTTTTCGCACAAATCCGTGCGCGGGTGCTAAAAAGAGCAGCATCGGCATGCTTAACACGTCGTTTGGTAGAAATCCACGTGCGCGTTCTGCCAAGAGCACCATTTGCATGCACATCTTGTGGTTTTGCAGAACACTTCATCCGCGTCTACCAAAAGATGCATGTGCATGCTTAAAACGCGTTTTCGCACGAATCCGTGCGCGGGTGCTAAAAAGAGCAGCATCGGCATGCTTAGCACGTCGTTTGGTAGTAATCGACGTGCGCGTTCTGCCAAGAGCACCATTTGCATGCACATCTTGTGGTTTTGCAGAAAACTTCATCCGCGTCTACCAAAAGATGCATGTGCATGCTTAAAACGCGTTTTCGCACGAATCCGTGCGCGGGTGCTAAAAAGAGCAGCATCGGCATGCTTAGCACGTTGTTTGGTAGAAATCCACGTGCGCGTTCTGCGAAAAGCACCATTTGCATGCACATCTTGTGGTTTTGCAGAAAACTTCAATCTCGTCTACCAAAAGATGCATGTGCATGCTTAAAACGCGTTTTCGCACGAATCCGTGCGCGGGTGCTAAAAAGAGCAGCATCGGCATGCTTAGCACGTCGTTTGGTCTTAATCCACGTGCGCGTTCTGCTAAGAGCACCATTTGCATGCACATCTTGTGGTTTTGCAGAAAACTTCATCCGCGTCTACCAAAAGATGCATGTGCATGCTTAAAACGCGTTTTCGCACGAATCCGTGCGCGGGTGCTAAAAAGAGCAGCATCGGCATGCTTAGCACGTTGTTTGGTAGAAATCCACGTGCGCGTTCTGCGAAAAGCACCATTTGCATGCACATCTTGTGGTTTTGCAGAAAACTTCAATCTCGTCTACCAAAAGATGCATGTGCATGCTTAAAACGCGTTTTCGCACAAATCCGTGCGCGGGTGCTAAAAAGAGCAGCATCGGCATGCTTAGCACGTCGTTTGGTAGAAATCCACGTGCGCGTTCTGCCAAGAGCACCATTTGCATGCACATCTTGTGGTTTTGCAGAAAACTTCATCCGCGTCTACCAAAAGATGCATGTGCATGCTTAAAACGCGTTTTCGCACGAATCCGTGAGCGGGTGCTTAAAAGAGCAGCATCGGCATGCTTAGCACGTTGTTTGGTAGAAATCCACGTGCGCGTTCTGCGAAAAGCACCATTTGCATGCACATCTTGTGGTTTTGCAGAAAACTTCAATCTCGTCTACCAAAAGATGCATGTGCATGCTTAAAACGCGTTTTCGCACGAATCCGTGCGCGGGTGCTAAAAAGAGCAGCATCGGCATGCTTAGCACGTTGTTTGGTAGAAATCCACGTGCGCGTTCTGCGAAAAGCACCATTTGCATGCACATGTTGTGGTTTTGCAGAAAACTTCAATCTCGTCTACCAAAAGATGCATGTGCATGCTTAAAACGCGTTTTCGCACGAATCCGTGCGCGGGTGCTAAAAAGAGCAGCATCGGCATGCTTAGCACGTTGTTTGGTAGAAATCCACGTGCGCGTTCTGCGAAAAGCACCATTTGCATGCACATCTTGTGGTTTTGCAGAAAACTTCAATCTCGTCTACCAAAAGATGCATGTGCATGCTTAAAACGCGTTTTCGCACAAATCCGTGCGCGGGTGCTAAAAAGAGCAGCATCGGCATGCTTAGCACGTCGTTTGGTAGAAATCCACGTGCGCGTTCTGCCAAGAGCACCATTTGCATGCACATCTTGTGGTTTTGCAGAAAACTTCATCCGCGTCTACCAAAAGATGCATGTGCATGCTTCAAACGCGTTTTCGCACGAATCCGTGCGCAGGTGCTAAAAAGAGCAGCATCGGCATGCTTAGCACGTCGTTTGGTAGAAATCCACGTGCGCGTTCTGCCAAAAGCACCATTTGCATGCACATCTTGTGGTTTTGCAGAAAACTTCAATCTCGTCTACCAAAAGATGCATGTGCATGCTTAAAACGCGTTTTCGCACGAATCCGTGCGCGGGTGCTAAAAAGAGCAGCATCGGCATGCTTAGCACGTTGTTTGGTAGAAATCCACGTGCGCGTTCTGCGAAAAGCACCATTTGCATGCACATCTTGTGGTTTTGCAGAAAACTTCAATCTCGTCTACCAAAAGATGCATGTGCATGCTTAAAACGCGTTTTCGCACGAATCCGTGCGCGGGTGCTAAAAAGAGCAGCATCGGCATGCTTAGCACGTTGTTTGGTAGAAATCCACGTGCGCGTTCTGCGAAAAGCACCATTTGCATGCACATCTTGTGGTTTTGCAGAAAACTTCAATCTCGTCTACCAAAAGATGCATGTGCATGCTTAAAACGCGTTTTCGCACGAATCCGTGCGCGGGTGCTAAAAAGAGCAGCATCGGCATGCTTAGCACGTTGTTTGGTAGAAATCCACGTGCGCGTTCTGCGAAAAGCACCATTTGCATGCACATCTTGTGGTTTTGCAGAAAACTTCAATCTCGTCTACCAAAAGATGCATGTGCATGCTTAAAACGCGTTTTCGCACGAATCCGTGCGCGGGTGCTAAAAAGAGCAGCATCGGCATGCTTAGCACGTTGTTTGGTAGAACTCCACGTGCGCGTTCTGCGAAAAGCACCATTTGCATGCACATCTTGTGGTTTTGCAGAAAACTTCAATCTCGTCTACCAAAAGATGCATGTGCATGCTTAAAACGCGTTTTCGCACGAATCCGTGCGCGGGTGCTAAAAAGAGCAGCATCGGCATGCTTAGCACGTTGTTTGGTAGAAATCCACGTGCGCGTTCTGCGAAAAGCACCATTTGCATGCACATGTTGTGGTTTTGCAGAAAACTTCAATCTCGTCTACCAAAAGATGCATGTGCATGCTTAAAACGCGTTTTCGCACGAATCCGTGCGCGGGTGCTAAAAAGAGCAGCATCGGCATGCTTAGCACGTTGTTTGGTAGAAATCCACGTGCGCGTTCTGCGAAAAGCACCATTTGCATGCACATCTTGTGGTTTTGCAGAAAACTTCAATCTCGTCTACCAAAAGATGCATGTGCATGCTTAAAACGCGTTTTCGCACAAATCCGTGCGCGGGTGCTAAAAAGAGCAGCATCGGCATGCTTAGCACGTCGTTTGGTAGAAATCCACGTGCGCGTTCTGCCAAGAGCACCATTTGCATGCACATCTTGTGGTTTTGCAGAAAACTTCATCCGCGTCTACCAAAAGATGCATGTGCATGCTTCAAACGCGTTTTCGCACGAATCCGTGCGCGGGTGCTAAAAAGAGCAGCATCGGCATGCTTAGCACGTCGTTTGGTAGAAATCCACGTGCGCGTTCTGCCAAAAGCACCATTTGCATGCACATCTTGTGGTTTTGCAGAAAACTTCAATCTCGTCTACCAAAAGATGCATGTGCATGCTTAAAACGCGTTTTCGCACGAATCCGTGCGCGGGTGCTAAAAAGAGCAGCATCGGCATGCTTAGCACGTTGTTTGGTAGAAATCCACGTGCGCGTTCTGCGAAAAGCACCATTTGCATGCACATCTTGTGGTTTTGCAGAAAACTTCAATCTCGTCTACCAAAAGATGCATGTGCATGCTTAAAACGCGTTTTCGCACGAATCCGTGCGCGGGTGCTAAAAAGAGCAGCATCGGCATGCTTAGCACGTTGTTTGGTAGAAATCCACGTGCGCGTTCTGCGAAAAGCACCATTTGCATGCACATCTTGTGGTTTTGCAGAAAACTTCAATCTCGTCTACCAAAAGATGCATGTGCATGCTTAAAACGCGTTTTCGCACGAATCCGTGCGCGGGTGCTAAAAAGAGCAGCATCGGCATGCTTAGCACGTTGTTTGGTAGAACTCCACGTGCGCGTTCTGCGAAAAGCACCATTTGCATGCACATCTTGTGGTTTTGCAGAAAACTTCAATCTCGTCTACCAAAAGATGCATGTGCATGCTTAAAACGCGTTTTCGCACGAATCCGTGCGCGGGTGCTAAAAAGAGCAGCATCGGCATGCTTAGCACGTCGTTTGGTAGTAATCCACGTGCGCGTTCTGCCAAGAGCACCATTTGCATGCACATCTTGTGGTTTTGCAGAAAACTTCATCCGCGTCTACCAAAAGATGCATGTGCATGCTTAAAACGCGTTTTCGCACGAATCCGTGCGCGGGTGCTAAAAAGAGCAGCATCGGCATGCTTAGCACGTTGTTTGGTAGAAATCCACGTGCGCGTTCTGCGAAAAGCACCATTTGCATGCACATCTTGTCGTTTTGCAGAAAACTTCAATCTCGTCTACCAAAAGATGCATGTGCATGCTTAAAACGCGTTTTCGCACAAATCCGTGCGCGGGTGCTAAAAAGAGCAGCATCGGCATGCTTAGCACGTCGTTTGGTAGAAATCCACGTGCGCGTTCTGCCAAGAGCACCATTTGCATGCACATCTTGTGGTTTTGCAGAAAACTACATCCGCGTCTACCAAAAGATGCATGTGCATGCTTAAAACGCGTTTTCGCACGAATCCGTGCGCGGGTGCTAAAAAGAGCAGCATCGGCATGCTTAGCACGTCGTTTGGTAGAAATCCACGTGCGCGTTCTGCCAAAAGCACCATTTGCATGCACATCTTGTGGTTTTGCAGAAAACTTCATCCGCGTCTACCAAAAGATGCATGTGCAAGCTTAAAACGCGTTTTCGCATGAATCCGTGCGCGGGTGCTAAAAAGAGCAGTATCGGCACGCTTAGCACGTTGTTTGGTAGAAATCCACGTGCGCGTTCTACGAAAAGCACCATTTGCATGCACATCTTGTGGTTTTGCAGAAAACTTCAATCTCGTCTACCAAAAGATGCATGTGCATGCTTAAAACGCGTTTTCGCCCGAATCCGTGCGCGGGTGCTAAAAAGAGCAGCATCGGCATGCTTAGCACGTCGTTTGGTAGAAATCCACGTGCGCGTTCTGCCAAAAGCACCATTTGCATGCACATCTTGTGGTTTTGCAGAAAACTTCATCCGCGTCTACCGAACGATGCATGTGCATGCTTAAAACGCGTTTTCGCGCGAATCCGTGCGCGGGTGCTAAAAAGAGCAGCATCGGCATGCTTAGCACGTCGTTTGGTAGAAATCCACGTGCGCGTTCTGCCAAAAGCACCATTTGCATGCACATCTTGTGGTTTTGCAGAAAACTTCAATCTCGTCTACCAAAAGATGCATGTGCATGCTTAAAACGCGTTTTCGCACGAATCCGTGCGCGGGTGCTAAAAAGAGCAGCATCGGCATGCTTAGCACGTTGTTTGGTAGAAATCCACGTGTGCGTTCTGCGAAAAGCACCATTTGCATGCACATCTTGTGGTTTTGCAGAAAACTTCAATCTCGTCTACCAAAAGATGCATGTGCATGCTTAAAACGCATTTTCGCACGAATCCGTGTGCGGGTGCTAAAAATAGCAGCATCGGCATGCTTAGCACGTTGTTTGGTAGAAATCCACGTGCGCGTTCTGCGAAAAGCACCATTTGCATGCACATCTTGTGGTTTTGCAGAAAACTTCAATCTCGTCTACCAAAAGATGCATGTGCATGCTTAAAACGCGTTTTCGCACGAATCCGTGCGCGGGTGCTAAAAAGAGCAGCATCGGCATGCTTAGCACGTTGTTTGGTAGAAATCCACGTGCGCGTTCTGCGAAAAGCACCATTTGCATGCACATCTTGTGGTTTTGCATAAAACTTCAATCTCGTCTACCAAAAGATGCATGTGCATGCTTAAAACGCGTTTTCGCACAAATCCGTGCGCGGGTGCTAAAAAGAGCAGCATCGGCATGCTTAGCACGTCGTTTGGTAGAAATCCACGTGCGCGTTCTGCCAAGAGCACCATTTGCATGCACATCTTGTGGTTTTGCAGAACACTTATCCGCGTCTACCAAAAGATGCATGTGCATGCTTAAAACGCGTTTTCGCACGAATCCGTGCGCGGGTGCTAAAAAGAGCAGCATCGGCATGCTTAGCACGTCGTTTGGTAGTAATCGACGTGCGCGTTCTGCCAAGAGCACCATTTGCATGCACATCTTGTGGTTTTGCAGAAAACTTCATCCGCGTCTACCAAAAGATGCATGTGCATGCTTAAAACGCGTTTTCGCACGAATCCGTGCGCGGGTGCTAAAAAGAGCAGCATCGGCATGCTTAGCACGTTGTTTGGTAGAAATCCACGTGCGCGTTCTGCGAAAAGCACCATTTGCATGCACATCTTGTGGTTTTGCAGAAAACTTCAATCTCGTCTACCAAAAGATGCATGTGCATGCTTAAAACGCGTTTTCGCACGAATCCGTGCGCGGGTGCTAAAAAGAGCAGCATCGGCATGCTTAGCACGTCGTTTGGTCTTAATCCACGTGCGCGTTCTGCCAAGAGCACCATTTGCATGCACATCTTGTGGTTTTGCAGAAAACTTCATCCGCGTCTACCAAAAGATGCATGTGCATGCTTAAAACGCGTTTTCGCACGAATCCGTGCGCGGGTGCTAAGAAGAGCAGCATCGGCATGCTTAGCACGTTGTTTGGTAGAAATCCACGTGCGCGTTCTGCGAAAAGCACCATTTGCATGCACATCTTGTGGTTTTGCAGAAAACTTCAATCTCGTCTACCAAAAGATGCATGTGCATGCTTAAAACGCGTTTTCGCACAAATCCGTGCGCGGGTGCTAAAAAGAGCAGCATCGGCATGCTTAGCACGTCGTTTGGTAGAAATCCACGTGCGCGTTCTGCCAAGAGCACCATTTGCATGCACATCTTGTGGTTTTGCAGAAAACTTCATCCGCGTCTACCAAAAGATGCATGTGCATGCTTAAAACGCGTTTTCGCACGAATCCGTGCGCGGGTGCTAAAAAGAGCAGCATCGGCATGCTTAGCACGTCGTTTGGTAGAAATCCACGTGCGCGTTCTGCCAAAAGCACCATTTGCATGCACATCTTGTGGTTTTGCAGAAAACTTCAATCTCGTCTACCAAAAGATGCATGTGCATGCTTAAAACGCGTTTTCGCACGAATCCGTGCGCGGGTGCTAAAAAGAGCAGCATCGGCATGCTTAGCACGTTGTTTGGTAGAAATCCACGTGCGCGTTCTGCGAAAAGCACCATTTGCATGCACATCTTGTGGTTTTGCAGAAAACTTCAATCTCGTCTACCAAAAGATGCATGTGCATGCTTAAAACGCGTTTTCGCACGAATCCGTGCGCGGGTGCTAAAAAGAGCAGCATCGGCATGCTTAGCACGTTGTTTGGTAGAAATCCACGTGCGCGTTCTGCGAAAAGCACCATTTGCATGCACATGTTGTGGTTTTGCAGAAAACTTCAATCTCGTCTACCAAAAGATGCATGTGCATGCTTAAAACGCGTTTTCGCACGAATCCGTGCGCGGGTGCTAAAAAGAGCAGCATCGGCATGCTTAGCACGTTGTTTGGTAGAAATCCACGTGCGCGTTCTGCGAAAAGCACCATTTGCATGCACATCTTGTGGTTTTGCAGAAAACTTCAATCTCGTCTACCAAAAGATGCATGTGCATGCTTAAAACGCGTTTTCGCACAAATCCGTGCGCGGGTGCTAAAAAGAGCAGCATCGGCATGCTTAGCACGTCGTTTGGTAGAAATCCACGTGCGCGTTCTGCCAAGAGCACCATTTGCATGCACATCTTGTGGTTTTGCAGAAAACTTCATCCGCGTCTACCAAAAGATGCATGTGCATGCTTCAAACGCGTTTTCGCACGAATCCGTGCGCGGGTGCTAAAAAGAGCAGCATCGGCATGCTTAGCACGTCGTTTGGTAGAAATCCACGTGCGCGTTCTGCCAAAAGCACCATTTGCATGCACATCTTGTGGTTTTGCAGAAAACTTCAATCTCGTCTACCAAAAGATGCATGTGCATGCTTAAAACGCGTTTTCGCACAAATCCGTGCGCGGGTGCTAAAAAGAGCAGCATCGGCATGCTTAGCACGTCGTTTGGTAGAAATCCACGTGCGCGTTCTGGCAAAAGCACCATTTGCAGGCACATCTTGTGGTTTTGCAGAAAACTTCATCCGCGTCTACCAAACGATGCATGTGCATGCTTAAAACGCGTTTTCGCGCGAATCCGTGCGCGGGTGCTAAAAAGAGCAGCATCGGCATGCTTAGCACGTCGTTTGGTAGAAATCCACGTGCGCGTTCTGCCAAAAGCACCATTTGCATGCACATCTTGTGGTTTTGCAGAAAACTTCAATCTCGTCTACCAAAAGATGCATGTGCATGCTTAAAACGCGTTTTCGCACAAATCCGTGCGCGGGTGCTAAAAAGAGCAGCATCGGCATGCTTAGCACGTCGTTTGGTAGAAATCCACGTGCGCGTTCTGGCAAAAGCACCATTTGCATGCACATCTTGTGGTTTTGCAGAAAACTTCATCCGCGTCTACCAAACGATGCATGTGCATGCTTAAAACGCGTTTTCGCGCGAATCCGTGCGCGGGTGCTAAAAAGAGCAGCATCGGCATGCTTAGAACGTCGTTTGGTAGAAATCCACGTGCGCGTTCTGCCAAAAGCACCATTTGCATGCACATCTTGTGGTTTTGCAGAAAACTTCAATCTCGTCTACCAAAAGATGCATGTGCATGCTTAAAACGCGTTTTCGCACGAATCCGTGCGCGGGTGCTAAAAAGAGCAGCATCGGCATGCTTAGCATGTTGTTTGGTAGAAATCCACGTGCGCGATCTGCGAAAAGCACCATTTGCATGCACATCTTGTGGTTTTGCAGAAAACTTCAAGCTCGTCTACCAAAATATGCATGTGCATGCTTAAAACGCGTTTTCGCACGAATCCGTGCGCGGGTGCTAAAAAGAGCAGCATCGGCATGCTTAGCACGTTGTTTGGTAGAAATCCACGTGCGCGTTCTGCGAAAAGCACCATTTGCATGCACATCTTGTGGTTTTGCAGAAAACTTCAATCTCGTCTACCAAAAGATGCATGTGCATGCTTAAAACGCGTTTTCGCACAAATCCGTGCGCGGGTGCTAAAAAGAGCAGCATCGGCATGCTTAGCACGTTGTTTGGTAGAAATCCACGTGGGCGTTCTGCGAAAAGCACCATTTGCATGCACATCTTGTGGTTTTGCAGAAAACTTCAATCTCGTCTACCAAAAGATGCATGTGCATTCTTAAAACGCGTTTTCGCACGAATCCGTGCGCGGGTGCTAAAAAGAGCAGCATCGGCATGCTTAGCACGTTGTTTGGTAGAAATCCACGTGCGCGTTCTGCGAAAAGCACCATTTGCATGCACATCTTGTGGTTTTGCAGAAAACTTCAATCTCGTCTACCAAAAGATGCATGTGCATGCTTAAAACGCGTTTTCGCACGAATCCGTGCGCGGGTGCTAAAAAGAGCAGCATCGGCATGCTTAGCACGTTGTTTGGTAGAAATCCACGTGCGCGTTCTGCGAAAAAGCACCATTTGCATGCACATCTTGTGGTTTTGCAGAAAACTTCAATCTCGTCTACCAAAAGATGCATGTGCATGCTTAAAACGCGTTTTCGCACGAATCCCGTGCGCGGGTGCTAAAAAGAGCAGCATCGGCATGCTTAGCACGTTGTTTGGTAGAAATCCACGTGCGCGTTCTGCGAAAAGCACCATTTGCATGCACATCTTGTGGTTTTGCAGAAAACTTCAATCTAGTCTACCAAAAGATGCATGTGCATGCTTAAAACGCGTTTTCGCACAAATCCGTGCGCGGGTGCTAAAAAGAGCAGCATCGGCATGCTTAGCACGTCGTTTGGTAGAAATCCACGTGCGCGTTCTGCCAAGAGCACCATTTGCATGCACATCTTGTGGTTTTGCGGAAAACTTCATCCGCGTCTACCAAAAATGCATGTGCATGCTTCAAACGCGTTTTCGCACGAATCCGTGCGCGGGTGCTAAAAAGAGCAGCATCGGCATGCTTAGCACGTCGTTTGGTAGAAATCCACGTGCGCGTTCTGCCAAAAGCACCATTTGCATGCACATCTTGTGGTTTTGCAGAAAACTTCATCCGCGTCTACCAAAAGATGCATGTGCATGCTTAAAACGCGTTTTCGCACGAATCCGTGCGCGGGTGCTAAAAAGAGCAGCATCGGCATGCTTAGCACGTTGTTTGGTAGAAATCCACGTGCGCGTTCTGCGAAAAGCACCATTTGCATGCACATCTTGTGGTTTTGCAGAAAACTTCAATCTCGTCTACCAAAAGATGCATGTGCATGCTTAAAACGCGTTTTCGCACAAATCCGTGCGCGGGTGCTAAAAAGAGCAGCATCGGCATGCTTAGCACGTCGTTTGGTAGAAATCCACGTTCGCGTTCTGCCAAAAGCACCATTTGCATGCACATCTTGTGGTTTTGCAGAAAACATCATCCGCGTCTACCAAAAGATGCATGTGCATGCTTAAAACGCGTTTTCGCGCGAATCCGTGCGCGGGTGCTAAAAAGAGCAGCATCGGCATGCTTAGCACGTCGTTTGGTAGAAATCCACGTGCGCGTTCTGCCAAAAGCACCATTTGCATGCACATCTTGTGGTTTTGCAGAAAGCTTCAATCTCGTCTACCAAAAGATGCATGTGCATGCTTAAAACGCGTTCTCGCACGAATCCGTGCGCGGGTGCTAAAAAGAGCAGCATCGGCATGCTTAGCACGTTGTTTGGTAGAAATCCACGTGCGCGTTCTGCGAAAAGCACCATTTGCATGCACATCTTGTGGTTTTGCAGAAAACTTCAATCTCGTCTACCAAAAGATGCATGTGCATGCTTAAAACGCGTTTTCGCACGAATCCGTGCGCGGGTGCTAAAAAGAGCAGCATCGGCATGCTTAGCACGTTGTTTGGTAGAAATCCACGTGCGCGTTCTGCGAAAAGCACCATTTGCATGCACATCTTGTGGTTTTGCAGAAAACTTCAATCTCGTCTACCAAAAGATGCATGTGCATGCTTAAAACGCGTTTTCGCACGAATCCGTGCGCGGGTGCTAAAAAGAGCAGCATCGGCATGCTTAGAACGTTGTTTGGTAGAAATCCACGTGCGCGTTCTGCGAAAAGCACCATTTGCATGCACATCTTGTGGTTTTTCAGAAAACTTCAATCTCGTCTACCAAAAGATGCATGTGCATGCTTAAAACGCGTTTTCGCACGAATCCGTGCCCGGGTGCTAAAAAGAGCAGCATCGGCATGCTTAGCACGTTGTTTGGTAGAAATCCACGTGCGCGTTCTGCGAAAAGCACCATTTGCATGCACATCTTGTGGTTTTGCAGAAAACTTCAATCTCGTCTACCAAAAGATGCATGTGCATGCTTAAAACGCGTTTTCGCACGAATCCGTGCGCGGGTGCTAAAAAGAGCAGCATCGGCATGCTTAGCACGTTGTTTGGTAGAAATCCACGTGCGCGTTCTGCGAAAAGCACCATTTGCATGCACATCTTGTGGTTTTGCAGAAAACTTCAATCTCGTCTACCAAAAGATGCATGTGCATGCTTAAAACGCGTTTTCGCACGAATCCGTGCGCGGGTGCTAAAAAGAGCAGCATCGGCATGCTTAGCACGTTGCTTGGTAGAACTCCACGTGCGCGTTCTGCGAAAAGCACCATTTGCATGCACATCTTGTGGTTTTGCAGAAAACTTCAATCTCGTCTACCAAAAGATGCATGTGCATGCTTAAAACGCGTTTTCGCACGAATCCGTGCGCGGGTGCTAAAAAGAGCAGCATCGGCATGCTTAGCACGTCGTTTGGTGGTAATCCACGTGCGCGTTCTGCCAAGAGCACCATTTGCATGCACATCTTGTGGTTTTGCAGAAAACTTCATCCGCGTCTACCAAAAGATGCATGTGCATGCTTAAAACGCGTTTTCGCACGAATCCGTGCTCGGGTGCTAAAAAGAGCAGCATCGGCATGCTTAGCACGTTGTTTGGTAGAAATCCACGTGCGCGTTCTGCGAAAAGCAGAATTTGCATGCACATCTTGTGGTTTTGCAGAAAACTTCAATCTCGTCTACCAAAAGATGCATGTGCATGCTTAAAACGCGTTTTCGCACAAATCCGTGCGCGGGTGCTAAAAAGAGCAGCATCGGCATGCTTAGCACGTCGTTTGGTAGAAATCTACGTGCGCGTTCTGCCAAGAGCACCATTTGCATGCACATCTTGTGGTTTTGCAGAAAACTTCATCCGCGTCTACCAAAAGATGCATGTGCATGCTTAAAACGCGTTTTCGCACGAATCCGTGCGCGGGTGCTAAAAAGAGCAGCATCGGCATGCTTAGCACGTCGTTTGGTAGAAATCCACGTGCGCGTTCTGCCAAAAGCACCATTTGCATGCACATCTTGTGGTTTTGCAGAAAACTTCATCCGCGTCTACCAAAAGATGCATGTGCAAGCTTAAAACGCGTTTTCGCACGAATCCGTGCGCGGGCGCTAAAAAGAGCAGCATCGGCATGCTTAGCACGTTGTTTGGTAGAAATCCACGTGCGCGTTCTACGAAAAGCACCATTTGCATGCACATCTTGTGGTTTTGCAGAAAACTTCAATCTCGTCTACCAAAAGATGCATGTGCATGCTTAAAACGCGTTTTCGCACAAATCCGTGCGCGGGTGCTAAAAAGAGCAGCATCGGCATGCTTAGCACGTCGTTTGGTAGAAATCCACGTGCGCGTTCTGCCAAAAGCACCATTTGCATGCACATCTTGTGGTTTTGCAGAAAACTTCATCCGCGTCTACCAAAAGATGCATGTGCAAGCTTAAAACGCGTTTTCGCACGAATCCGTGCGCGGGCGCTAAAAAGAGCAGCATCGGCATGCTTAGCACGTTGTTTGGTAGAAATCCACGTGCGCGTTCTACGAAAAGCACCATTTGCATGCACATCTTGTGGTTTTGCAGAAAACTTCAATCTCGTCTACCAAAAGATGCATGTGCATGCTTAAAACGCGTTTTCGCACAAATCCGTGCGCGGGTGCTAAAAAGAGCAGCATCGGCATGCTTAGCACGTCGTTTTGTAGAAATCCACGTGCGCGTTCTGCCAAAAGCACCATTTGCATGCACATCTTGTGGTTTTGCAGAAAACTTCATCCGCGTCTACCAAAAGATGCATGTGCATGCTTAAAACGCGTTTTCGCACGAATCCGTGCGCGGGTGCTAAAAAGAGCAGCATCGGCATGCTTAGCACGTTGTTTGGTAGAAATCCACGTGCGCGTTCTGCGAAAAGCACCATTTGCATGCACATCTTGTGGTTTTGCAGAAAACTTCAATCTCGTCTACCAAAAGATGCATGTGCATGCTTAAAACGCGTTTTCGCACAAATCCGTGCGCGGGTGCTAAAAAGAGCAGCATCGGCATGCTTAGCACGTCGTTTGGTAGAAATCCACGTTCGCGTTCTGCCAAAAGCACCATTTGCATGCACATCTTGTGGTTTTGCAGAAAACATCATCCGCGTCTACCAAAAGATGCATGTGCATGCTTAAAACGCGTTTTCGCGCGAATCCGTGCGCGGGTGCTAAAAAGAGCAGCATCGGCATGCTTAGCACGTCGTTTGGTAGAAATCCACGTGCGCGTTCTGCCAAAAGCACCATTTGCATGCACATCTTGTGGTTTTGCAGAAAGCTTCAATCTCGTCTACCAAAAGATGCATGTGCATGCTTAAAACGCGTTCTCGCACGAATCCGTGCGCGGGTGCTAAAAAGAGCAGCATCGGCATGCTTAGCACGTTGTTTGGTAGAAATCCACGTGCGCGTTCTGCGAAAAGCACCATTTGCATGCACATCTTGTGGTTTTGCAGAAAACTTCAATCTCGTCTACCAAAAGATGCATGTGCATGCTTAAAACGCGTTTTCGCACGAATCCGTGCGCGGGTGCTAAAAAGAGCAGCATCGGCATGCTTAGCACGTTGTTTGGTAGAAATCCACGTGCGCGTTCTGCGAAAAGCACCATTTGCATGCACATCTTGTGGTTTTGCAGAAAACTTCAATCTCGTCTACCAAAAGATGCATGTGCATGCTTAAAACGCGTTTTCGCACGAATCCGTGCGCGGGTGCTAAAAAGAGCAGCATCGGCATGCTTAGAACGTTGTTTGGTAGAAATCCACGTGCGCGTTCTGCGAAAAGCACCATTTGCATGCACATCTTGTGGTTTTTCAGAAAACTTCAATCTCGTCTACCAAAAGATGCATGTGCATGCTTAAAACGCGTTTTCGCACGAATCCGTGCCCGGGTGCTAAAAAGAGCAGCATCGGCATGCTTAGCACGTTGTTTGGTAGAAATCCACGTGCGCGTTCTGCGAAAAGCACCATTTGCATGCACATCTTGTGGTTTTGCAGAAAACTTCAATCTCGTCTACCAAAAGATGCATGTGCATGCTTAAAACGCGTTTTCGCACGAATCCGTGCGCGGGTGCTAAAAAGAGCAGCATCGGCATGCTTAGCACGTTGTTTGGTAGAAATCCACGTGCGCGTTCTGCGAAAAGCACCATTTGCATGCACATCTTGTGGTTTTGCAGAAAACTTCAATCTCGTCTACCAAAAGATGCATGTGCATGCTTAAAACGCGTTTTCGCACGAATCCGTGCGCGGGTGCTAAAAAGAGCAGCATCGGCATGCTTAGCACGTTGCTTGGTAGAACTCCACGTGCGCGTTCTGCGAAAAGCACCATTTGCATGCACATCTTGTGGTTTTGCAGAAAACTTCAATCTCGTCTACCAAAAGATGCATGTGCATGCTTAAAACGCGTTTTCGCACGAATCCGTGCGCGGGTGCTAAAAAGAGCAGCATCGGCATGCTTAGCACGTCGTTTGGTGGTAATCCACGTGCGCGTTCTGCCAAGAGCACCATTTGCATGCACATCTTGTGGTTTTGCAGAAAACTTCATCCGCGTCTACCAAAAGATGCATGTGCATGCTTAAAACGCGTTTTCGCACGAATCCGTGCTCGGGTGCTAAAAAGAGCAGCATCGGCATGCTTAGCACGTTGTTTGGTAGAAATCCACGTGCGCGTTCTGCGAAAAGCAGAATTTGCATGCACATCTTGTGGTTTTGCAGAAAACTTCAATCTCGTCTACCAAAAGATGCATGTGCATGCTTAAAACGCGTTTTCGCACAAATCCGTGCGCGGGTGCTAAAAAGAGCAGCATCGGCATGCTTAGCACGTCGTTTGGTAGAAATCTACGTGCGCGTTCTGCCAAGAGCACCATTTGCATGCACATCTTGTGGTTTTGCAGAAAACTTCATCCGCGTCTACCAAAAGATGCATGTGCATGCTTAAAACGCGTTTTCGCACGAATCCGTGCGCGGGTGCTAAAAAGAGCAGCATCGGCATGCTTAGCACGTCGTTTGGTAGAAATCCACGTGCGCGTTCTGCCAAAAGCACCATTTGCATGCACATCTTGTGGTTTTGCAGAAAACTTCATCCGCGTCTACCAAAAGATGCATGTGCAAGCTTAAAACGCGTTTTCGCACGAATCCGTGCGCGGGCGCTAAAAAGAGCAGCATCGGCATGCTTAGCACGTTGTTTGGTAGAAATCCACGTGCGCGTTCTACGAAAAGCACCATTTGCATGCACATCTTGTGGTTTTGCAGAAAACTTCAATCTCGTCTACCAAAAGATGCATGTGCATGCTTAAAACGCGTTTTCGCACAAATCCGTGCGCGGGTGCTAAAAAGAGCAGCATCGGCATGCTTAGCACGTCGTTTGGTAGAAATCCACGTGCGCGTTCTGCCAAAAGCACCATTTGCATGCACATCTTGTGGTTTTGCAGAAAACTTCATCCGCGTCTACCAAAAGATGCATGTGCAAGCTTAAAACGCGTTTTCGCACGAATCCGTGCGCGGGCGCTAAAAAGAGCAGCATCGGCATGCTTAGCACGTTGTTTGGTAGAAATCCACGTGCGCGTTCTACGAAAAGCACCATTTGCATGCACATCTTGTGGTTTTGCAGAAAACTTCAATCTCGTCTACCAAAAGATGCATGTGCATGCTTAAAACGCGTTTTCGCACAAATCCGTGCGCGGGTGCTAAAAAGAGCAGCATCGGCATGCTTAGCACGTCGTTTGGTAGAAATCCACGTGCGCGTTCTGCCAAAAGCACCATTTGCATGCACATCTTGTGGTTTTGCAGAAAACTTTATCCGCGTCTACCAAAAGATGCATGTGCAAGCTTAAAACGCGTTTTCGCACGAATCCGTGCGCGGGTGCTAAAAAGAGCAGCATCGGCATGCTTAGCACGTTGTTTGTTAGAAATCCACGTGCGCGTTCTGCGAAAAGCACCATTTGCATGCACATCTTGTGGTTTTGCAGAAAACTTCAATCTCGTCTACCAAAAGATGCATGTGCATGCTTAAAACGCGTTTTCGCACAAATCCGTGCGCGGGTGCTAAAATGAGCAGCATCGGCATGCTTAGCACGTTGTTTGGTAGAAATCCACGTGGGCGTTCTGCGAAAAGCACCATTTGCATGCACATCTTGTGGTTTTGCAGAAAACTTCAATCTCGTCTACCAAAAGATGCATGTGCATGCTTAAAACGCGTTTTCGCACGAATCCGTGCGCGGGTGCTAAAAAGAGCAGCATCGGCATGCTTAGCACGTTGTTTGGTAGAAATCCACGTGCGCGTTCTGCGAAAAGCACCATTTGCATGCACATCTTGTGGTTTTGCAGAAAACTTCAATCTCGTCTACCAAAAGATGCATGTGCATGCTTAAAACGCGTTTTCGCACGAATCCGTGCGCGGGTGCTAAAAAGAGCAGCATCGGCATGCTTAGCACGTTGTTTGGTAGAAATCCACGTGCGCGTTCTGCGAAAAGCACCATTTGCATGCACATCTTGTGGTTTTGCAGAAAACTTCAATCTCGTCTACCAAAAGATGCATGTGCATGCTTAAAACGCGTTTTCGCACGAATCCGTGCGCGGGTGCTAAAAAGAGCAGCATCGGCATGCTTAGCACGTTGTTTGGTAGAAATCCACGTGCGCGTTCTGCGAAAAGCACCATTTGCATGCACATCTTGTGGTTTTGCAGAAAACTTCAATCTCGTCTACCAAAAGATGCATGTGCATGCTTAAAACGCGTTTTCGCACGAATCCGTGCGCGGGTGCTAAAAGAGCAGCATCGGCATGCTTAGCACGTTGTTTGGTAGAACTCCACGTGCGCGTTCTGCGAAAAGCACCATTTGCATGCACATCTTGTGGTTTTGCAGAAAACTTCAATCTCGTCTACCAAAAGATGCATGTGCATGCTTACAACGCGTTTTCGCACGCATCCGTGCGCGGGTGCTAAAAAGAGCAGCATCGGCATGCTTAGCACGTCGTTTGGTGGTAATCCACGTGCGCGTTCTGCCAAGAGCACCCATTTGCATGCACATCTTGTGGTTTTGCAGAAAACTTCATCCGCGTCTACCAAAAGATGCATGTGCATGCTTAAAACGCGTTTTCACACGAATCCGTGCTCGGGTGCTAAAAAGAGCAGCATCGGCATGCTTAGCACGTTGTTTGGTAGAAATCCACGTGCGCGTTCTGCGAAAAGCACCATTTGCATGCACATCTTGTGGTTTTGCAGAAAACTTCAATCTCGTCTACCAAAAGATGCATGTGCATGCTTAAAACGCGTTTTCGCACAAATCCGTGCGCGGGTGCTAAAAAGAGCAGCATCGCCATGCTTAGCACGTCGTTTGGTAGAAATCCACGTGCGCGTTCTGCGAAAAGCACCATTTGCATGCACATCTTGTGGTTTTGCAGAAAACTTCAATCTCGTCTACCAAAAGATGCATGTGCATGCTTAAAACGCGTTTTCGCACAAATCCGTGCGCGGGTGCTAAAAAGAGCAGCATCGGCATGCTTAGCACGTCGTTTGGTAGAAATCCACGTGCGCGTTCTACGAAAAGCACCATTTGCATGCACATCTTGTGGTTTTGCAGAAAACTTCAATCTCGTCTACCAAAAGATGCATGTGCATGCTTAAAACGCGTTTTCGCACAAATCCGTGCGCGGGTGCTAAAAAGAGCAGCATCGGCATGCTTAGCACGTCGTTTGGTAGAAATCCACGTGCGCGTTCTGCCAAAAGCACCATTTGCATGCACATCTTGTGGTTTTGCAGAAAACTTCATCCGCGTCTACCAAACGATGCATGTGCATGCTTAAAACGCGTTTTCGCGCGAATCCGTGCGCGGGTGCTAAAAAGAGCAGCATCGGCATGCTTAGCACGTCGTTTGGTAGAAATCCACGTGCGCGTTCTGCCAAAAGCACCATTTGCATGCACATCTTGTGGTTTTGCAGAAAACTTCAATCTCGTCTACCAAAAGATGCATGTGCATGCTTAAAACGCGTTTTCGCACGAATCCGTGCGCGGGTGCTGAAAAGAGCAGCATCGGCATGCTTAGCACGTTGTTTGGTAGAAATCCACGTGCGCGTTCTGCGAAAAGCACCATTTGCATGCACATCTTGTGGTTTTGCAGAAAACTTCAATCTCGTCTACCAAAAGGTGCATGTGCATGCTTAAAACGCGTTTTCGCACGAATCCGTGCGCGGGTGCTAAAAAGAGCAGCATCGGCATGCTTAGCACGTCGTTTGGTAGTAATCCACGTGCGCGTTCTACCAAGAGCACCATTTGCATGCACATCTTGTGGTTTTGCAGAAAACTTCATCCGCGTCTACCAAAAGATGCATGTGCATGCTTAAAACGCGTTTTCGCACGAATCCGTGCGCGGGTGCTAAAAAGAGCAGCATCGGCATGCTTAGCACGTTGTTTGGTAGAAATCCACGTGCGCGTTCTGCGAAAAGCACCATTTGCATGCACATCTTGTGGTTTTGCAGAAAACTTCAATCTCGTCTACCAAAAGATGCATGTGCATGCTTAAAACGCGTTTTCGCACGAATCCGTGCGCGGGTGCTAAAAAGAGCAGCATCGGCATGCTTAGCACGTTGTTTGGTAGAAATCCACGTGTGCGTTCTGCGAAAAGCACCATTTGCATGCACATCTTGTGGTTTTGCAGAAAACTTCAATCTCGTCTACCAAAAGATGCATGTGCATGCTTAAAACGCGTTTTCGCACGAATCCGTGCGCGGGTGCTAAAAAGAGCAGCATCGGCATGCTTAGCACGTTGTTTGGTAGAAATCCACGTGCGCGTTCTGCGAAAAGCACCATTTGCATGCACATCTTGTGGTTTTGCAGAAAACTTCAATCTCGTCTACCAAAAGATGCATGTGCATGCTTAAAACGCGTTTTCGCACGAATCCGTGCGCGGGTGCTAAAAAGAGCAGCATCGGCATGCTTAGCACGTTGTTTGGTAGAAATCCACGTGCGCGTTCTGCGAAAAGCACCATTTGCATGCACATCTTGTGGTTTTGCAGAAAACTTCAATCTCGTCTACCAAAAGATGCATGTGCATGCTTAAAACACGTTTTCGCACAAATCCGTGCGCGGGTGCTAATAAGAGCAGCATCGGCATGCTTAGCACGTCGTTTGGTAGAAATCCACGTGCGCGTTCTGCCAAGAGCACCATTTGCATGCACATCTTGTGGTTTTGCAGAAAACTTCATCCGCGTCTACCAAAAGATGCATGTGCATGCTTCAAACGCGTTTTCGCACGAATCCGTGCGCGGGTGCTAAAAAGAGCAGCATCGGCATGCTTAGCACGTCGTTTGGTAGAAATCCACGTGCGCGTTCTGCCAAAAGCACCATTTGCATGCACATCTTGTGGTTTTGCAGAAAACTTCATCCGCGTCTACCAAAAGATGCATGTGCATGCTTCAAACGCGTTTTCGCACGAATCCGTGCGCGGGTGCTAAAAAGAGCAGCATCGGCATGCTTAGCACGTCGTTTGGGTAGAAATCCACGTGCGCGTTCTGCCAAAAGCACCATTTGCATGCACATCTTGTGGTTTTGCAGAAAACTTCATCCGCGTCTACCAAAAGATGCATGAGCATGCTTAAAACGCGTTTTCGCACGAATCCGTGCGCGGGTGCTAAAAAGAGCAGCATCGGCATGCTTAGCACGTTGTTTGGTAGAAATCCACGTGCGCGTTCAGCGAAAAGCACCATTTGCATGCACATCTTGTGGTTTTGCAGAAAACTTCAATCTCGTCTACCAAAAGATGCATGTGTATGCTTAAAACGCGTTTTCGCACAAGTCCGTGCGCGGGTGCTAAAAAGAGCAGCATCGGCATGCTTAGCACGTTGTTTGGTAGAAATCTACGTGGGCGTTCTGCGAAAAGCACCATTTGCATGCACATCTTGTGGTTTTGCAGAAAACTTCAATCTCGTCTACCAAAAGATGCATGTGCATGCTTAAAACGCGTTTTCGCACGAATCCGTGCGCGGGTGCTAAAAAGAGCAGCATCGGCATGCTTAGAACGTTGTTTGGTAGAAATCCACGTGCGCGTTCTGCGAAAAGCACCATTTGCATGCACATCTTGTGGTTTTGCAGAAAACTTCAATCTCGCCTACCAAAAGATGCATGTGCATGCTTAAAACGCGTTTTCGCACGAATCCGTGCGCGGGTGCTAAAAAGAGCAGCATCGGCATGCTTAGCACGTTGTTTGGTAGAAATCCACGTGCGCGTTCTGCGAAAAGCACCATTTGCATGCACATCTTGTGGTTTTGCAGAAAACTTCAATCTCGTCTACCAAAAGTTGCATGTGCATGCTTAAAACGCGTTTTCGCACGAATCCACGTGCGCGGGTGCTAAAAAGAGCAGCATCGGCATGCTTAGCACGTCGTTTGGTAGTAATCCACGTGCGCGTTCTGCCAAGAGCACCATTTGCATGCACATCTTGTGGTTTTGCAGAAAACTTCAATCTCGTCTACCAAAAGATGCATGTGCATGCTTAAAAACGCGTTTTCGCACGAATCCGTGCGCGGGTGCTAAAAAGAGCAGCATCGGCATGCTTAGCACGTTGTTTGGTAGAAATCCACGTGCGCGTTCTGCGAAAAGCACCATTTGCATGCACATCTTGTGGTTTTGCAGAAAACTTCAATCTCGTCTACCAAAAGATGCATGTGCATGCTTAAAACGCGTTTTCGCACGAATCCGTGCGCGGGTGCTAAAAAGAGCAGCATCGGCATGCTTAGCACGTTGTTTGGTAGAAATCCACGTGCGCGTTCTGCGAAAAGCACCATTTGCATGCACATCTTGTGGTTTTGCAGAAAACTTCAATCTCGTCTACCAAAAGATGCATGTGCATGCTTAAAACGCGTTTTCGCACAAATCCGTGCGCGGGTGCTAATAAGAGCAGCATCGGCATGCTTAGCACGTCGTTTGGTAGAAATCCACGTGCGCGTTCTGCCAAGAGCACCATTTGCATGCACATCTTGTGGTTTTGCAGAAAACTTCATCCGCGTCTACCAAAAGATGCATGTGCATGCTTCAAACGCGTTTTTGCACGAATCCGTGCGCGGGTGCTAAAAAGAGCAGCATCGGCATGCTTAGCACGTCGTTTGGTAGAAATCCACGTGCGCGTTCTGCCAAAAGCACCATTTGCATGCACATCTTGTGGTTTTGCAGAAAACTTCAATCTCGTCTACCAAAAGATGCATGTGCATGCTTAAAACGCGTTTTCGCACAAATCCGTGCGCGGGTGCTAAAAAGAGCAGCATCGGCATGCTTAGCACGTCGTTTGGTAGAAATCCACGTGCGCGTTCTACGAAAAAGCACCATTTGCATGCACATCTTGTGGTTTTGCAGAAAACTTCAATCTCGTCTACCAAAAGATGCATGTGCATGCTTAAAACGCGTTTTCGCACAAATCCGTGCGCGGGTGCTAAAAAGAGCAGCATCGGCATGCTTAGCACGTCGTTTGGTAGAAATCCACGTGCGCGTTCTGCCAAAAGCACCATTTTGCATGCACATCTTGTGGTTTTGCAGAAAACTTCATCCGCGTCTACCAAACGATGCATGTGCATGCTTAAAACGCGTTTTTCGCGCGAATCCGTGCGCGGGTGCTAAAAAGAGCAGCATCGGCATGCTTAGCACGTCGTTTGGTAGAAATCCACGTGCGCGTTCTGCCAAAAGCACCATTTGCATGCACATCTTGTGGTTTTTGCAGAAAACTTCAATCTCGTCTACCAAAAGATGCATGTGCATGCTTAAAACGCGTTTTCGCACGAATCCGTGCGCGGGTGCTGAAAAGAGCAGCATCGGCATGCTTAGCACGTTGTTTGGTAGAAATCCACGTGCGCGTTCTGCGAAAAGCACCATTTGCATGCACATCTTGTGGTTTTTGCAGAAAACTTCAATCTCGTCTACCAAAAGATGCATGTGCATGCTTAAAAACGCGTTTTCGCACGAATCCGTGCGCGGGTGCTAAAAAGAGCAGCATCGGCATGCTTAGCACGTTGTTTGGTAGAAATCCACGTGCGCGTTCTGCGAAAAGCACCATTTGCATGCACATCTTGTGGTTTTGCAGAAAACTTCAATCTCGTCTACCAAAAGATGCATGTGCATGCTTAAAACACGTTTTCGCACAAATCCGTGCGCGGGTGCTAATAAGAGCAGCATCGGCATGCTTAGCACGTCGTTTGGTAGAAATCCACGTGCGCGTTCTGCCAAGAGCACCATTTGCATGCACATCTTGTGGTTTTGCAGAAAACTTCATCCGCGTCTACCAAAAGATGCATGTGCATGCTTCAAACGCGTTTTCGCACGAATCCGTGCGCGGGTGCTAAAAAGAGCAGCATCGGCATGCTTAGCACGTCGTTTGGTAGAAATTCCACGTGCGCGTTCTGCCAAAAGCACCATTTGCATGCACATCTTGTGGTTTTGCAGAAAACTTCATCCGCGTCTACCAAAAGATGCATGTGCATGCTTCAAACGCGTTTTCGCACGAATCCGTGCGCGGGTGCTAAAAAGAGCAGCATCGGCATGCTTAGCACGTCGTTTGGTAGAAATCCACGTGCGCGTTCTGCCAAAAGCACCATTTTGCATGCACATCTTGTGGTTTTGCAGAAAACTTCATCCGCGTCTACCAAAAGATGCATGTGCATGCTTAAAACGCGTTTTCGCACGAATCCGTGCGCGGGTGCTAAAAAGAGCAGCATCGGCATGCTTAGCACGTTGTTTGGTAGAAATCCACGTGCGCGTTCTGCGAAAAGCACCATTTGCATGCACATCTTGTGGTTTTGCAGAAAACTTCAATCTCGTCTACCAAAAGATGCATGTGCATGCTTAAAACGCGTTTTTCGCACGAATCCGTGCGCGGGTGCTAAAAAAGAGCAGCATCGGCATGCTTAGCACGTTGTTTGGTAGAACTCCACGTGCGCGTTCTGCGAAAAGCACCATTTGCATGCACATCTTGTGGTTTTGCAGAAAACTTCAATCTCGTCTACCAAAAGATGCATGTGCATGCTTAAAACGCGTTTTCGCACGAATCCGTGCGCGGGTGCTAAAAAGAGCAGCATCGGCATGCTTAGCACGTCGTTTGGTAGTAATCCACGTGCGCGTTCTGCCAAGAGCACCATTTGCATGCACATCTTGTGGTTTTGCAGAAAACTTCATCCGCGTCTACCAAAAGATGCATGTGCATGCTTAAAACGCGTTTTCGCACGAATCCGTGCGCGGGTGCTAAAAAGAGCAGCATCGGCATGCTTAGCACGTTGTTTGGTAGAAATCCACGTGCGCGTTCTGCGAAAAGCACCATTTGCATGCACATCTTGTGGTTTTGCAGAAAACTTCAATCTCGTCTACCAAAAGATGCATGTGCATGCTTAAAACGCGTTTTCGCACAAATCCGTGCGCGGGTGCTAAAAAGAGCAGCATCGGCATGCTTAGCACGTCGTTTGGTAGAAATCCACGTGCGCGTTCTGCCAAGAGCACCATTTGCATGCACATCTTGTGGTTTTGCAGAAAACTTCATCCGCGTCTACCAAAAGATGCATGTGCATGCTTAAAACGCGTTTTCGCACGAATCCGTGCGCGGGTGCTAAAAAGAGCAGCATCGGCATGCTTAGCACGTCGTTTGGTAGAAATCCACGTGCGCGTTCTGCCAAAAAGCACCATTTGCATGCACCATCTTGTGGTTTTGCAGAAAACTTCATCCGCGTCTACCAAAAGATGCATGTGCAAGCTTAAAACGCGTTTTCGCACGAATCCGTGCGCGGGTGCTAAAAAGAGCAGCATCGGCATGCTTAGCACGTTGTTTGGTAGAAATCCACGTGCGCGTTCTACGAAAAGCACCATTTGCATGCACATCTTGTGGTTTTGCAGAAAACTTCAATCTCGTCTACCAAAAGATGCATGTGCATGCTTAAAACGCGTTTTCGCACAAATCCGTGCGCGGGTGCTAAAAAGAGCAGCATCGGCATGCTTAGCACGTCGTTTGGTAGAAATCCACGTGCGCGTTCTGCCAAAAGCACCATTTGCATGCACATCTTGTGGTTTTGCAGAAAACTTCAATCTCGTCTACCAAAAGATGCATGTGCATGCTTAAAACGCGTTTTCGCACGAATCCGTGCGCGGGTGCTAAAAAGAGCAGCATCGGCATGCTTAGCACGTTGTTTGGTAGAAATCCACGTGTGCGTTCTGCGAAAAGCACCATTTGCATGCACATCTTGTGGTTTTGCAGAAAACTTCAATCTCGTCTACCAAAAGATGCATGTGCATGCTTAAAAACGCGTTTTCGCACGAATCCGTGCGCGGGTGCTAAAAAGAGCAGCATCGGCATGCTTAGCACGTTGTTTGGTAGAAATCCACGTGCGCGTTCTGCGAAAAGCACCATTTGCATGCACATCTTGTGGTTTTGCAGAAAAACATCAATCTCGTCTACCAAAAGATGCATGTGCATGCTTAAAACGCGTTTTCGCACGAATCCGTGCGCGGGTGCTAAAAAGAGCAGCATCGGCATGCTTAGCACGTTGTTTGGTAGAAATCCACGTGCGCGTTCTGCGAAAAGCACCATTTGCATGCACATCTTGTGGTTTTGCAGAAAACTTCAATCTCGTCTACCAAAAGATGCATGTGCATGCTTAAAACGCGTTTTCGCACAAATCCGTGCGCGGGTGCTAAAAAGAGCAGCATCGGCATGCTTAGCACGTCGTTTGGTAGAAATCCACGTGCGCGTTCTGCCAAGAGCACCATTTGCATGCACATCTTGTGGTTTTGCAGAAAACTTCATCCGCGTCTACCAAAAGATGCATGTGCATGCTTCAAACGCGTTTTCGCACGAATCCGTGCGCGGGTGCTAAAAAGAGCAGCATCGGCATGCTTAGCACGTCGTTTGGTAGAAATCCACGTGCGCGTTCTGCCAAAAGCACCATTTGCATGCACATCTTGTGGTTTTGCAGAAAACTTCATCCGCGTCTACCAAAAGATGCATGTGCATGCTTAAAACGCGTTTTCGCACGAATCCGTGCGCGGGTGCTAAAAAGAGCAGCATCGGCATGCTTAGCACGTTGTTTGGTAGAAATCCACGTGCGCGTTCTGCGAAAAGCACCATTTGCATGCACATCTTGTGGTTTTGCAGAAAACTTCAATCTCGTCTACCAAAAGATGCATGTGCATGCTTAAAACGCGTTTTCGCACAAATCCGTGCGCGGGTGCTAAAAAGAGCAGCATCGGCA